>NW_024883039.1:0-147246 GCF_019059575.1 Amphibalanus amphitrite | reverse complement strand
CGACCATGGGAGGCGCACCGCACCACCTCTCCGACCGGCTGGGAGAGGTCCCACACGGGCTGGGTCGGGGACAGCTCATAGACCGTCTCCGACTCTGCCTCCGAGTCCCCGTCATCGTCGGAGGTCATAGGGGGTGGAGTCGGCGGCGTCGTCGGTCAGGACGACGCCCGAGCCATCTCGTCCTGGGTCGGAGTCGGCGGCAGCGTCGGTCGGGGCGATGCCATAGCTGTCTCATCCCCGTGGGGAGGCGTCTGTCCGTCTCCGTTCATGCTGAAGGAAGGGAAAAAATAAAAGTCCATGGTCAGTCGCGATTCATCACAGTTATTCTGTTCGTCTCGTTAGGGTATAAAGTTTTGGCCTAAGGGGTCCACTTTTACCTTACTATTAAGGGTTATTCATTACTGTCAGGTATGGCAATGTCACCCATTCGCTATATCTAACCCCATTAACACAGGCTCTCTGCTTCTACTGGGTACCTAACATCAAACGCGAGACGGGAGTGGGGACACTGCTTCAACAGGGTGCCTGCCAGTGAAAAATGAACACAAAACACGGGACGGGAGTCGGGACACTGTAACACGGTGCCCCTGTTGCTTCTCGGCAGTGGTGAAGCCGGCTCGGCTCAGAAGAAACTCAGTTGTCGTAGATTCCTTCTATTTGGCCGAGCAAGGGACACGTTTACGTATGACCCGGTGGATCTTGCACCGCCCTGTGACTGAGGTCTTGATTGTACAGTGCCTCGGTCTGGACTAACTTGACCTACCTCGTGCCAGCAGGTTTTTATATGCACGGGTCACGTTGCTGGCCTCGTGATCTCTTTGTGTGCATATGCGCGCTGACACCACACAGATGTTACCTAACATAAACGCAACGTCATTACACATTTGCAGTACCTAGTATGGTGATATGAGGCAGATGTCGCCTGTCATTACATCGCTGCGCCCTTGTCAGTCATCGTCGGTTGTGACGCATGCTGAGCTTGCAGTTCTATATACACTTGTCAACGTTTGACACGATCCAGATGTTACATCGCTGCGCACTTGTCAGTCATCGTCGGCTGAGCTGGCAGTTCTATATACTTTTGTCAACCTTTGACAAGATCCAGATGTTACATCGCGTTTGTGCGACGCCGTGCGTTGAAGCATCGTTCGAAGAAAGACAAGCATGATTTTGAAATTTGGGGAGTGGAGGCTGGGGCCAAATGCTACAATATCTTGGGGCCAGATGCTACAACACCTCCCACCCGCGCCCCCCCCCCCCTTATAAACAAAGCAGTTTACGCGTAAATTGTGCCGAAGCCGGAGCCTGAAGGGCACAGGACTAGCGTCCACATAGCGTCCACCACCTCAACACCATCCGGGTTTCCATTCTCTAGAACAAGAACAATAACGGAAACGAGGTGGCAACTAATACCTCTCTTCCAATGACTGTCGTGGGGTCACAGACACCACCCTTATGTAATCTGTACCCCCTGGGTCCTCGTCACTGGCAGTGTCTAAACTACTTGGCTCGCTGATCAGGCGCCGCCGCGTAGCGCGTATTGCCCAGGGGGTTCGCCCCTTATATGCTATCCCGGGCCCGTAGAGTGGGGTGGTTTAGTCTCCTATCTAAGACTCTACGTCCGGACACTCCAAGCACCCGATCGCCAGGTGACCTCATGCCAGCCGTAGTCTTTCAACGCGCTGGTGGCACCACCTTGTGGCTGCCGAGTCGTCCCGTATTACCGTCACATTTACCCGGTGCCTACGTCAGGTATCTAGTGCCGAATATCATACCACGCCCATCTTTCTGGTCAGGTCTTTCGCTCTAATACGTCTTTTCTAATTCGTCTTGTCAGGCGTCATTGCGCAGTGTACCGTCCTCTTTTACTTATTACGTTGCCATTATATCCGTTTACACTGTCGTTTGTCTAATTCAGTTAGTTATAAAGGATGTGTAGTCCTCTGTTCGTCCATATCCATGCTCATAAACACTTCTCTTGGGTCGTTGGTTGACCCTTTTATTCGTCATCAGTCAGTCACCTGTATGATAGTCCTTTTTTTTGTTTTTTACACATTGCAAACGGTGACGGATGTCGAGGAGGTGGTTTCGACGGTAAGGTCCTCCTCAAGAGAGGCTAAAAACCGAAGGAACCCCTCTTCCTCGACCTCATCGTCTCAATCGGGCGCGTCCGGCCAGGGCGATGCGCATTGTATAACATGCCCGACCGGCTCCTCGCCCCAAACGGGCTGCGTCGGGGACATTCTGTATTCTTCTGTCTCCGTCTCCGACTCGAGCTCCGTAGTCTCGAGCTCAGAGTCTACGTCCTTGTCATCCTTGTCATTGTCGGGTGATGAAGGCGGGGTCGGCGGCGGCGTCGGTCGGGACGGCGCCGGCCCGTCCCTGTCATTTGCGTTGGATGTCTGTCCGTCTCCGTTCATGCTGAAGGAAGGGAAAAGTAAAAGTCCATGGTCAGTCGCGATTCGTCACACTTTGTCGGTTCGTCTTGTTAGGGTTGAAGATTCTGGCCTGAGGGGGGGGGGGGTCCGCTTTAATCTTACTATTGTGGGTTATTCATTACTGTCTGGAATGGTAATGTCACCCCTTCGCTATACCTAACCCCATCTCTGCGTCAACTAGGTACCTTTCAGTAAAATAAACATTAAACACGAGACGGGAGTCGGGACACTGCTTCGTCTAGGTGTCTGTCAGTAAAATAAAAAATGTACACAAAACACGGGGCGGGAGTCGGGACACACAGCATACATAGCATATTAATATCATGCCATACACGCCTTACACCCACACCAACAGCTGAAAAAAAAAGTTTTAGACTCAAGCTGTGGGCGGCGTTTCCCACCACCGCCGTGCGGTGAGGTCATGAGGTCAACGCCCTCCCGCAGCCCTCCCCCAGTCCCGTGTGCGTGTGTAGTGGCGGCGCGGTGTCCGTTCTGTGACCATGACTGTCAGTTTCACTGACCTTGACCTTCGGCTCGCGGTACCGTGAACCCCAACGGACCAGTGATTATAATACTTTCACCGGCTGGAGGCCGGGAACATGAAAACCGTTAAACAAAACAAGCACCTCTACAAGCCAGTAGGAGCCTGTCCAGGTCTCTTAATCGAGCTGATTAAGATCACATCCCGATGACGAGCCCCCAGTGTGAATTTATGAGTGGTGTTAGGGTTGGGAGGAGGATGAGGATAATTGGGAGAAGGAGGAGGATGTTTGAAGAGGTGTGGATAGGTGTGCGGATAGACACAGGCCCGCCTACTGGCTGCTGTTACTGTTCATCTGCTATTACTATTACTCGTGTGTCTAAGGGTGTTTTCTAATCTGTACCATCTGCACAATCCTACTCATCGTTGTCTAGGGGTATCGTCTTAAGACTGTACAATCCTGTAGCCGTCAACCAGTAACCGTTGTCTAGGGGTGAACTGAAACTTTACCAACTACTGTGGTCTAGGGGCATTATCTGATCGACTGTTTGCTGGAAACCCACCAGCCCACAGTCGATCAGATAATGCCCCTAGACCACAGCAGCCTTAACCTATAAGTAAATATCCTACGCAAGTGTGTGTACGTGTGTGGCGGTGCTTGAGTCGAAATTTCGGCCGCGGCAGCGGTCACGAACAGGACAGCGGCTAACAAACCCTCTCAATCCGCCGGTCCTAAGACCCTTGGAGACTAGGGTTTGTATAGCCAGAGTCCAGCCCGTGCCTTTCCACCAAGGCCGGAACTGCCCAAGTACTTACATGATCGCAAAGAAGACCACACTGCGTCGGGACCTCGGGCACGAATCTCTCGCCCGTGCGTCACACGCGCCTTTTTATACGTTTTCACGCAGTCGCAAGGCCGGCCACCTTCTAGCCGGCGGCGAGCTGGCGCGGTCGGCTGTCTGTGTACAATATCGCTATAAAGAACAATAACGGAAACGAGGTGGCAACTAATACCTCTCTTCCAATGACTGTCGTGGGGTCACAGACACCACCCTTATGTAATCTGTACCCCCTGGGGCCTCGTCACTGGCAGTGTCTAAACTACTTGGCTCGCTGATCAGGCGCCGCCGCGTAGCGCGTATGGCCCAGGGGGTTCGCCCCTTATACGCTATCCCCGGCCCGTAGAGTGGGGTGGTTGGGTCTCCTATCTAAGACTCTACGTCCTGACACTCCAAGTACCCGATCGCCAGGTGACCTCATGCCAGCCGTAGTCTTTCAACGCGCTGGTGGCGCCACCTCGTGGCTGCCGAGTCGTCCCGTATCACCGTCACATTTACCCGGTGCCCACGTCAGGTTTCAGTGCCAAATATTATACCATGCCCACTGTCATGTAATGTCCATCGTCCTTCGGGTTCGTCCTGTCATGCGTCATTGCGCCGTGTACCGTCCTTCCTTTAACTGGTTACGTTGCCGTTGTGTCGGTTTACATGTTTGTTCTAATTCACTTAGATATAAAGTACGTGCAGTCCTCTGTTCGTACATGTCCATGTCTCATAAACACTTGTCTTGGGTCAGAGTTCGACCCGTTTATTTCAGTCAGTCATACATGTGGCAGTCAGTTTTTTCATCAGTGCCAACGGTGGCGGAGGTCGAGGAGATGGTTTCGGCGGTGTGTTCCTTCTCAAGGGAGGCCAAAAAAACGGCCGGAATCCTTCCTCTTGACTTCGTCGTCCCAGTCGGACGTATCCGACCAGGGCGATGAGCACTGTACGACCTGCCCGACCGGCTCTCCGCCCCAGACGGGCTGAATCGGGGACAGCTTGTATTCTCTCTCCGATTCTGTCTCCGAGTCCCCGTCCCCGTCTAGGTCGGATGATGTAGGGGGCGGAGTCGGCGGCGGCGTCGGTCGGGACGACGCCGGGGCCATCCCGTCCCTGTCGTTTGTTGTCTGTCCCAAGATTACTTTACTACTCAGGTTGGTTCACTAGGGAAATAAAGGCGCCGTAGCTACGTCACGGATTTGGTAGCAATCTGGTAGCAATTTTTGCAGACATCAATGGCGCACGTGTTGTTTGATCGTCGCCAATACTATTTTACTGCACTATTTTGTTATTTCACTGCAATGTATTGTACATTACATTTGAAAATTAAAATAAAGAAATATTCGTAACCCAGCAAGTCAGTTATTCTTTGAGGCAGCACTCTGTCAGCATTGAGCCTTCAGAATGTGTTATTTGAGACTTTCCCACATTTTCTACTCTTGTGGAAAACTTTCTTAGTCATCAAAAATGTATGCATATATGAATAATTAGAACTTCATTTTCAAAGTTTTATAGAAATAAGATTTCACATTACATTATCATAAGGCTACCTGTCCATTTCGTCCAACCAATTAAATATTCATCCAGCAGAAGGCAGGAACCTCTGAGAAGGTACTGATATCTCTTATCTACACCAATATTTTGATTTCAGGAAAATGACAGAGACTGAGAAGCTATTAAAACTTCAGCGTATGAAAGGGATGTTATGGCTTATGCACATTGAAAAACATCAGATAATGCTTTTGAACCATCTCATTCACCAGCACACATCAATCCGGCTCCTGGCTTCTGTCAAGGAAACATTCCAAAAAAATGCATTATTTTATTACATTGACCACCTTGCAAAAGACAAACAACAAACACATCACCACCAAAAACAAAAATAGTCAACAGGTAGGTACCAACTGATCTAGCCGTGCTGTGTCATTTGCCTTTGAAAAAACTTGAGCAGTCAGGGTTGAATAAACACCCCAAACTTAGCCATTCATGCATGAACAAGTGCAAATTCTGGTAGAGCATTTTAATAAAAATGAAACTAACAGCTTTGTAGGTTACAATTATAACAAAGACAATTACAAAAAAAAAAACAGCAGAGCTTACTCTACAAGGCATAACCATTAATTTTATAACTGACATCCGAATTCGCATCTCCGAAGTTAAACCCACCTACCAGCCACCTGCACATTTCTGCGCACATGTGCTGCGCAGTGTGCAGTCACTACACATTACACAATTATGAGAATTAAAATAGTTTTAAACAATCAAGCAAGTCAGGACTGGTATGCAGATTCACAAGTTCTCTCAACATCTTCAATTACCAACAATCAAGAGCACCTTGTGATCTCAGTAACTCCGCAGATCCATCTTCTGTTTTCCATTTTCAGTTTTCAATTGAAATTTAAGTTCCATCTGGGAGACACATGTTGCATCATTATGTTTAAACAATTGTTATGCTTGAACTTTTGATTTTTCATGTGAACTTCACTTCAAAAGTTGATTCAATTTGATATAATTTGTATAATGCTACGATCACGGCGCACCAAATCACAGATAACTTGAAAATAACCAAGCAAAAGCCACATTCTTCAGCAAACTATGAGAGCTATCTGATCCATGCTGCGTTGAAATAATTGAAAATCGCCAAAATCAGTCAAAATATGACAATTAAATTAATATAAACTTCACAAAACTCTGATTTGTGAAGCAATGCGCAACAGAAATGCGAGGGAATATGGTAGTAATCTGGTAGCAATTATGAAGGATTTCCCCTGTCGCTGATGAAAAAACACTTGAAACAAATTTTTCAACACAGAGGAAATCCTTCATTATGAGTTGCAGGGACCATTTGATTGGCCCATTTTAGATAAATATAGGCCGAATGTTTCGATTTCAACCCCATTTATCGTAATGAGACGAATCCATTGGCTTAGTGGTACGTCTTTTGAACACATGTAGGCCTTAGATTTCTCCTTAGCCCGCCTGAAACACACCATGCTTTGCATGCATTTCTATGGGTGAAGGAAAATTCATGCGCCGTGATGACGTCACGGTAAAGGAATTCTGAAGCTCGTGAACGGGGGCTGGTCTGTCCGTTCATGCTGGAGGATGGATCGAGGGCGGACAGATGATGAGGGGAGAGGAAAGAAAGAGATAGGGAGATAAGGCGACCCAGGCGGTAGAGGCGACACCGCCACGTTCACCTGTCGTTACCTTTGAATGCTGCTTCCACTTAACCGCGAGACAGGCCTTACTCTATGCGGCCATATTGCACTGGTGCGAGACCCGCTGATGTGATCAGAATTCTCACATTGTGACGATCGGTGCTTTGCGACGGCTCCGTCTCCCTCACTGGTTGGTTGTCTCCCGGATGGTCGGTAGCGGTGGGTGGGGAGTGACCACTTGATTCCGGCCTGTCTCCTGACGGTTGATGTAGTTCTCGGGAAATGGTGGGATTATAGCCACTGGTGTTGGTGGCTGTACCGTGGTACCCTCGCTGTCGGGTACTGTTATGTCGTCGATGTCGTAATCGTCTCCTATGTCTGCGGCTGTAGAGTTGATCTCGATGTCGTCGGTCGTCGTCGAGTGATTCTCAGGCTGCTGGGGCGTTCCTAGATCCGTCGGCGTGCGGTCTTCCTCCACCAGCGTGGCGCAGTGGTAACGGCTGGGCCAGCGGTTGTTGACTGGCGGTGTTAGAGGATGATCGATGTTTGTTCGTAGTTTCAGACGCAGGAGCTTCAACAGCTTCGTGATATCTGTGGACTCTTGTTGAAGGCGGCATATCTGGAGGGCAACGGATAGCGGTTTGCCGGTTACTCTTGACCAGATGAGTTAGGTGTACTACTAGCGACAGATAAATGTGCTGCGACGGTTGTTGCGGGCAACACCTCGCCAGGCAGTAGGCGCAGGAGCAGCGATGAAACCCGGGTGCTGAAGTTGTCACCAGATCACAGCCGCAGTAGTGGCAGTACCCACAATCGAGGCACCTGTGCGCGTCTGGATGGTAGTGGCTTTGGCACTCGTGGGTCTGACTCAGGTTGTATCGTCTTGCCAGGTATTGCTGGTGATATTGACAGACCTTGTTTGATGCTATAGCCGGGCCTTGGAGCAGAAAAATTGATGGGATGTTGGTGTCCCAGCACAGGCACTGGCCGTTGGGGTTATCAATATCGTTAAAACCCGTACCAACGTTGGGTCTTCTCAGCCCGTTGTTTGCTGGTACTGGAAGCACCGGAATGGTTAAACGTACCTCAGGGCTGGGTGGCGGCAGTGACATCGATGTCGTTGACGTTACTTGATCCGGGTCACGGCACCAATGTAACACGGTGCCCTTGTTGCTTCTCGGTGGTGGTGAAGCCGACTCGGCTCAGAAGAAACTCAGTTGTCGTCCATTCCTTCTATTTGGCCGAGCAGGGGACACGTTTACGTATGACCCGGTGGATCTTGCGCCGCCCTGTGACAGAGGTCTTGACTGTACCATGTATATGCATACAGCCAGGGATACGTACGCTAGTGACTTCCTTTATGCATTCATACATAAATACTCATATACATATTACATACTCATATAGGATACAGACATAGAGAGAAGTTCAGTTCGTTGTCAGTTTGTTTATGTTCAGTCACAGGTGCAGAGCGATCGATAGGTCATTTGATATTTTTTCACACAGCAAGGCAGGAGCACAGCTCATTGACGACACATTTATCGAACTTTATCGAGTTTGCTTCCTTGATTGTAAGTGAATTGCAGTTATGTATTTTGTCTTCCCTGTTTGGTCGTGAATGGCAATGTTTTCTTCTTTCTGACAGCCTAACTTCCGTGCCGACTGAGACGGAGCAGGCCAAGAGTTGAGTTCTTTGGCGCTTTGGCCAAGGTTTTGCGTAGCATGTTGCTCATTCAATTATCGCCTGGACACCATTTGTGTTTGCTTGTGGATACGTGGTGTTCCATTGTGAGAGTACAACACTTTTTTCTGGACACGGATGCATTGCTTTTCACAAAGTCTTTCGGCTGCCACGCTTTGTGAAGTGGCTTTTTCCGCTTCAGTGACGTTTCCGTAGTTTTAGGAATACACCGAGAGAAAAGTTGACTCTTCCCAGCACATTAGGGAGAGTTGTCATTTTTGATTCTCGATGCAACTCTTCTTCGACACTAAACTCGGATAAAACTCATCTGAAACTCCTCTCCTACTCTACCATGGCTCCACAAATATTCTCCCTGCTCTTACATGACCCTTCTAATGTTCTTCAAAACACCCCATAATTATTAACACTCTTTCAATACTCCCACGAGTTCTTGTGGAATTCTGTCAAAACTCTGCGCCGATCCATCTATTATGATTTCAATGTTCTTCTGGGTAGCAACCCACCCAAAACTCGTTTGGTACTCTCCCAAACATCTCACAAATGCTATCGATTCCTTCAGGACTCCTTTCAGATCCCCGCATATTTTTTGGCATACTCTTCCCTATGCTTTTAAAATGCTCGGTTATTCTTACAAAATCATCCTCAAAAACTCTCGTAAAACTCTCCTACAATTCTGCAAATCCATACCGATTCCTTTAATTATTTCAAACGCCTGCCACCAGACGAAACATATCCAAACATTTTCATTCGAATGTATTATAAATGTGAGCTGAACACTCGCGAACCAACATTAGCATACAGCAGTTCTTCCACGTAGCTCCAGCAAAAATAAAAAAAAAACGAAAGAAAAAAGATCCCCACGTGTCTCTGCAGGAAACGTCTGTGTTACATCTCCGACCTCTCGCTCCCAGTTGGTATTACATGAGCGTAAGTCGAACACTCGCTAACCAAAACATACAGAAGTTCTTCCATGTAGCTCCAGCAAGAAAAACAAGACCCGCACGAGTCTCTGTAAAGACATAGGTACTTTGCTCGCAAGATACGTCATAACTCATTCCCTCTTGCTTCCCGCTTCCTTCACGGTTTGCACATCTTAATGATGGCGGCCATCACACGACCATCTGGGCATTGGTCGATGCAGACTCCGTCGAGCACCTACACCCTCAGGAACCAGTTCGTATTTTTTTTGCACTCAGCTTGTGCTCTGGTTGAAGACGAAGTGAGCGATCGTCCACAGAAACACAGCCTGTTTCAGGTCGTCTGTCTCACCAACCACCGTCCCCTCCACGAGGATGCTGTTAGACATGCCGTCCTGAGCGATGTGGGGCCGTTGGGTGGCCTCCTCCGGGAGAATCTCTTCATACTCACCGAGGATGCGCAGCAGGGACTCCAGCGCACTCTCTGAAAAAAGTGTTGTGAAAGTGAAAAGTGTCTCCGCGCTCCCCCACCATTGAAAGAACGAATATGGCGGCCAAACGCACTTTACAAAATGGCTACATTATGCTCTCATAACTCCATCAATACTCTTCGGATGAATACCCGAATGTCTTTAGAAGAGTTGGTCAGACAGTAAGAGTTCAGCCAGAATTACATTAGCACATTGACAGAATATTTTGTAAGCATCCAGCTGGAGTAATAGGAGAACACGGAAAAGAATAGAAGATTACAACAAGTTTTTGCTGCGGGCACGGTGAATAAATGACGAGCTGTAGACGCATCAACACAGAATCTAAGCTAGTACAGAGTCAACTTTTCTCTCAGTGTAGGGCCTTGTTTCTGCTAGAATGTTTCAAAATCATGGAACGCTTCTGAGAGTGTATTGTGCATTCTGCTCTGTCTTCATTTACGATCGTGCTTTCTACTTATTTCATCCATTGCTGGCTCCTCACATTTGAGGGACGCGTGGTTTGTTCGTCGTTGTGAAGATGTGCGTGCAGACCTTCCTAGAAGCGTGCAGACATTTTCAACATGTCACGCTACAGCCGTCTCGTCAGACCCCGTCCGACGCCGATGCCTTGCAGAAGACTGCAAGGGAAGGCCAACCATAAGTCATTAACGTTTCACCGCTGCTGGTAGGCGTCCCAGTCACGCCTGGTATACCCAGTCTAAAGGAAACGGTTCTCGTTACTAAAATGTTAATATCGGCAATGTTACACCAGGCGTCACGCCGTTCACTCTCGTCAGCTGCGACTCCGCGGAACTCTCACGACCTCGACTCACGCTGTCACGAGAGGACGTGCCGCTGCAGCACGACTTTCAAAACCGATCAAACACCTCAAAGCATATATTTTACGTGAGAACCGCTTTCCTTGTGCAATATGTCATCTTCGCCAAATGTTTGCCTCATATAGTCTTGTAGGAGACTCGCAGAGTTTACGGATATATGTGTGTTGAGCAGTTTATTTATTGAAAGCTAATGAAAGTGTAAATACTCCTGCAGACTCGTCTTAAGGACTTTTTGGCTTTTTGCTAATATGCTGATAAAACAACTTTTCAATAAGGCTGACATTAGTGGGGTTGGCCGAGGCCGAGACCGATGGCCACAGCTGGTGGGTCATGCTCCTGACTGCGCGTAGGCCCGTATACCTACCGACTCGCGGTCACTCTGACGACAATGAGCTTGGTTCATCAGGGTTGTGACTGAGCCGGTGGCCTTAAAAAAAAAACGATCGAGGAGCACCTTTCTGAAGCCCTCCCACTGCTGTCCCAGCATTGGGGAACGAGTGTCCAAGCCTTTGCCTTCCATGTAGGTGCGATAAAAGGCCTTAGCCACGCCTTGCAATCTCATAGGCATAATCCTCATCAGGTCGGCTCCATTGAGGTTGCCTAGGGTAGCCGCTCCTGCAGTGGACTCGGATGAGGTCGCGCCACAGTGATTCGGCCTCGGTCCTCTCGCTCGGGATCGTAGTTCAATGCTTCCCGGAGCATTCCCAGGTTCTCTGGGCTGCATGGCGGGGATCGCATTAAGATCACCCGACTGTGGCCTGAACTCAATGAGAAGGGTCGTAAGACGCATCCCTATTGGTCTAGGACGGCTGTTACCAGCTACTCATAGAAGTCGTCTTACTGTTACGAGTTTATAGCCTCTCTGCGAGATGTCCGTTAGGAAGCAGATCGTCGAGGACATTCCTGTCGAACACATCAATGTGGTGGTGATCTAAGAAATGTAAGGGACGCCTCAGGCTTAGATTTACCAAGAGATATGATATGATATGATAGGTCTTTCATGATATAATAGCTGCTCATAGCCTCTTATACAAGCTGTCCATCATCCAGTGTTTCACTTAGGGCGCAGGTTGGCAGGGAAGGTTGATCGCTCAGAGCCTCCAATGCTAGCTGGCCGTTGTTGAATGTTGCCAGTTTCGATTTCTCTCCCGATGCACCATTTTGTAAGAACACGGAAGGTGGGTTAGCTACTCTCTTGGTAATAGCTCCACATAGCCAGGTCGCGCTGGCATTACACCAGTAGTTCGATCAGTATTGTGAATTTAATGGAGCCGCACGTTGCGGCCTCGTGATCCCTTTGTCTACACAATGCTGACATAACACAGATGCTACCTAACATACCTATACGCATCGTCATTACACAATAGCAGTATACACTGAGAAAAAATTGACTCCGGAATTGACTTCGGAAGTTGCACTTTCCACCGAGGACTCCGCGGATGTGACTGGCGCGCGATAACTCCTGTGACGTCATCGGCAGTATTGTCTGGCTTAGTGTGCTGAAAGTTGTGGGAAATTGCAACGATATACAAAACATCGTTATATTTACGGCCTTGTACAATTGAATCAAACGAGACGGAATGTTATCCGGTCCTGGAGCGTCTGCGCGGCTCCCCCACTGGCGACATCCGCTGCCAGCGCGCGGGCGGCATGCCCCTGCTCATAGGATGTCCTCGAGCTGCTTGAACCCGACGTAGCGGCCGTGCAGGTCCGGCCACTTGGTTCGGATGGCCGTCACCACGCAGGCCGGAACGACACGGCGCTGCCCCGTGCCGAGCCGGCCCCACCTGAGAGTAAACGCAAATCGCCACTTAGGGAGCACATTGTAAGCAGTAACGTATCGTTAAGCGGCGGGCACCGGTGTTTACAATGGTTAAGCAAGTTTGTTAACGTAACAGCGATACACCTGTCAGATGATATATCGAACCACCTTTTCGCCCCCTTTAGAAACAGCAACACCAAAGAACTCTACCAAGCGTGGAGATAGTAACAATTGTGCTCTATTTTAATTGCTGTACACCAGGATATACGGATCGAGGCCCAGGTTATGTTTTTTTTCTAATTTCAGTGACTGAGGTCTGCAAGGGAATAGTAGCGTTACCGCCACATGGTGAACTGTCTGTACGCCTGATGGCGGCGGGCCCGATTCAGCGCCCCAGGCTCGGGGTCCTCCTCCACACGTCTGATGGGAATGCCCCTCGTCTCAGAATGGTAAACCATCGCCGCGGCAACGGTAGCCTCTGTGAGAGCCACCAGTTTTACTTGCTGAAATGAAGAAAGTTTGGTTAAATGGATCATATAAATATTGTTTCCGAAACGGTTGTCGGGTGTCGGGCATCGGCTATCCTACCTGCGAGTCTCGCCCTGTAGGCCCGCCTCCACCTGGGCTGCCAAGGACGGGTACTGTTGGAGGATGCTCCGAAGGGTATCTTCTACCCTGCCCTCCTCTGTCAGCCTCTGGAGGATCCTCTGTTGGAAAGGAAAATGTGATTATAGCCATACAATTAACTGAGGACCAGATTCCATGTCTGTAAAGTAGTGAAACGAAAGGAAACAAGTAAAAAATATTACCTCCCCCGCTCAACAACTTTTTTAACGTTGAAATCGTCCTTGTCCCAACTGGTTTCCCCCTCCCCCGAATGGCTGGCTGGATCCGCCATTGCATATGGCATAACTTACCAAATTAAGTTTTACTAGTTTTTATTACTAACCGATGTTTAACATACGAGCTTACAATACACATGTATGTACCTGAAGTGACGCATATATTGCAGACGACTTGAAGAAGCAGTTCAACACAAAACCATTGGTTAAGTTATGCAATCAATAATACAGGACATCAAAGCCAATGGCCATGCGTAAAAACTTGTAAGCAATAAGCATGTTCTGGTACCCTATACAATAGTTTGAAACAAGCTGATGCAAGGAAGAAAAGCAGGGCCCTGTTCGGTCGCTGCTGCCAAAACAGCTTCCCTAACAGCCCACTAGTAGGTGGCTACTGTGTTAAAGCAATAGGACTAAGAAAGGGCTGTGCTGTTGACCAATGAGAGACTGAGAAACGCACGCAGGTTTGCTGACGTACGTTGACGTTGCTGCTGACGTCTGCACAGGTCTAACTACGAGCAGCCTACATGTGTTGGTGTAATTGGCTCATTTACATATCACGCAGCTAACAGTGATGACGTCATGTAACCATGACGTAAATCGACGCGCCAACGCCGTAAGTCTGCTGATAAAAAACAGCGACTGAACAGGGCCCAGCATTTCTAGCAAACCAGTAAAGGAAAGTAGGTATATGAAAAATTTTAGAAATGTTCCACACTGGATATGTGGGGTAGGTAGGTATAAAAGTTGTCATATTTTGGTATATCAAACCACTTTAGATTGCCTTAAAGTGGCAACGTATATGAGAAATGACTGAAAGGAAGTCGAGCAAGAATGTATAAAATGGAAACAAAAGCATGAAAGCATATAATTCTTCGGAATGCTTGAGACGAGGTGTTAGTATCACTGATGTTAGTTGTCGGACTTTCGTGCATGAAAGAAAGAGCATGAAAGAAATAAACATCAACTAGCACAAGCATCTATTTTGTCCTGTCTGGGCAGACACATAAAAAAGGATGACAGGCAATATAATCTAAGAAAGGAAACAGAGACATGGACTAGCATTACAGCATCTGGCATTTGCATATCTGCAAGCAGTCTGTCAATTACTGTCATCCTGCCGGTTGCATCCTCTTCAGCGGCAGCCAAGGCTTCCCTGTAGAATGATATGGAAAGACACAATTCTACAAGTTGTTTTTTCTGACATAAGTTCTTTATAACACTTTAACAAGCAAGCATTATACCTTGACAATTGTTCAATGCTCATTATGAAGATCATGCAAGAACATTTGATAATTAGTCACCCTGCGCTATAATCACAGGTGAGAAGCGAGGACCATATAAGGATATCGTTAGTGGGTAAGGGGGCTGGGCGGTAAGTACAGAGGGAGGTGGAGGACGGGGTATTAATAAATTTCGTTACAGCAAGGCACTACTTTAGGGGTCAGAATGACCCCTCCCCCACGAAGGTACCCCCGGGGTGCGGACCCCCCCCCCCCCCATATTTTAGCTGGTGTCAGATGGGCTTTCTAGTGGCTTCATATTCATTCATACATCATAACCACAAGTTTTGCAATGAACGTTGTATTAACCTTAGAACGCTACGTCACAAGCTAGACGTTCACGCCTCAGTGAGGAACATCCTTATGCACTTACGAACGCGCAGCAAAAGGCAAACGCAAGTTAGAAAACATGCTTCGCAAATAGTTCACAGATCATGCTGAAAGGTCTTCAGGCCAGAATCACACAAAGCGCCTGAGCGCGGCACTGTTGGCAGCGTAGTTGTGCCCAAGAGGCACACAGTGGACCCTCACGTGGTCAAAATCTCCACAACCGGCCGCAGCGCCTTGGGCACTGTCGTGCCCTCCCGGTGTCCAATCACGTTCTGCACGAGAAAGTTCCCCAGATGTTTTACTTTGCCTGCGCACCGCTGGTTGAACGCCATTACCACAACACTCCACATGAGCAGTGAAGACGCTGGGGTGTTGTTGGGGCTTTGTTGAAACAGCTGCTCCCCTTCGACGGTTACAATGCCCTGTACCTATGATCGCGGGGCCTCTGCACGGAAAAAATATTTACTCCCCTACGTGGGGTTCTGACGTCCCAAATACAGTACCTATATTAGAGTAGATATTCGCCCTATTTTGGAGTTCTATCCATAACTCCCTAAAACTATCAAAAGGCGATTCATTACTCTCTTGGTGTTTTGAAACTCCCTTGTAAAACGCAATTGAAACTCCCTTTTAGGGAGTGAAAAATAATAGGGAGTAGTGGAACCTAAGAGGAGTAATAAAACTCCTTATTAACCACTCCTTATTCCGGAGCTATGATCGTAAAAGGGAGTTTCACTACTCCTGTTCTGCAAGTGAAACTCCTTTAAATTTGTCTGTGGAGTAATGTCACACCGAAAACGAGACGAGCTAAGTGGTTCCAAAACTCCCAAAAAGGTACTCATCCCAAATACAGTACTTATATTAGAGTAGATAAAGTTAAAGTTCTGGAGTTTTCCAAAAAGGGTGTGATGTCACCCCAAATATACGGGTTGAGTCACTCCTAATTTCAGGCCAGACGAATTAAATAACATTGCACAAGCACCGACTGACATAACCAGAGCATTTGCAGCTGTAATTTTAATAAATACGGAACATTGATGACAAAGCCGATACAAGAAATGTCGCTAGATGCTATGTTGTTACCTGCGATTTGTCTTGCAACACAATGTCAAATGCCAAAATTCTAAAAAATGTCTCGCAACATATTCAACAAAATATCGATCTTTAGCAACATTCTTTATTGCATGTTTTCTACTGTTTTCTACCAGAAACATGAACGAACATGGAACAGGGTTTCTACCAGAAACACCGGTGCACCGAACGAGTCTCCGTCATGGGATGAGCAGACATCGACAATGAACTCAACGATCGGCAGCGTCGATGACAGCGGCGCCTTGTGCATGTGTAACCGAGGCGAACTGACGTTGTATCTGTGTTTGATACTTCATCAGCTCATGCCGACATGAACGCACGGACGGGCGCCTCCCGCGGCACCTCCGCGCCACTAGAACGAACATGGAACAGGGTAAACAGCGCCTTGTGCGTATCGCATCATGTCGACATGAACGCACGGACGTGCCGGGCGCCCCCCGCGGCACCTCTGCGCCACTAGAATGAACATGGAACAGGGCCTGTTGGCTATCTCTGATACGGATAACGGAACATTATCCAATTAGCTCCCAACAATCAAAGGTATAGAATAGAAAAGAAAGAAACGTTTACATACTCCGTTCACCCAGTGAGTGGCTCCCAAATCCAGCAGGCAAGCAGTAAGCAGTGACAGAAATCAACATTCAAGACGACTGCAAAGGAAAGAGAGCCAGCTGATGCAACGGGGCTTACACATTAAACACAAACAATGGCACCGGCGGTAACAGCTACACTTCCATTGCAGCGTATTTCTCATCGCTGTACTTGTTGGAGCACGCGACTCTCGTTCGCAGGGACATTCTGTCGCCCCGCGTCTGGCGCTGCATTGCCTTCATCGCAGCGCTACACTTCCATTGCAGCGCATTTCTCATCGCTGTACTTGTTGCAGCACGCGACTCCCGTTCGCAGGGACTGTCTCTCGCCCCGCGTGTGGCTCTGCATTGCCTATTGCAGTCATCGCAAACTTTTGCCTATCAATTTTGGCTGCTGGCTTGGCTCGTTTGTTCTCAGAAGTTCGGATATTGAGCGGAGTAATTTAATAAATTTAGAATGGCTCATTCGACCGTTCTTTCAAGCTCAATTCGGTGGGCGCGTCCAACAGCTGCAGCCGTCTGATTTACACAGTTTCAGATTTACAAAATCACGTACCTACTGAGCAAGCGCACTGGATTTACAGCAGGCCGTTTCGCCAAATGCAGTTTAAGTCTTACGTTAGCGTCGTATCCTCATACCAGCAATAATGAAAAACGTTTTTACGACTTACTGTTAGCCGTTTGTTAACACAGTTTAAGATTTACAAAACCACGTTATACTAACAAGCGATTCCGGACTTTACGGCAGGGCGTTTCATTAACACAGTTGAAGATTTACATAATGGCGTGCCTGACCTACCGGGAAAAAACGTTGTTCAGCCGAATTTCACTTGAAAGAACGTTCCCGGCCGAGATGCACCATTATGTGAAGGGGGCTTAGGCCGGTCCTGTGGGCCCTTCGTTACCTCTCCTCCGGATCTCTACTTTACTGTATAGGATCAGTGGTCGGCCGGGACGTCTCCCAGCCTTTTACCCGTCTGCCACCCGGGCCACTGTCCTCTAAACTAAATGTACTAAACTATGCATCCTGGTTCAGGTGAATAACTCGGCCATTTTGGGGCACACGCAGTTGGTAGCGAACCCTGGGTTTGGAGCTAAGCTCCTGAACCATAATGACTATCTAAGCACCGAATGAATCTGACTCCGCTCCGCTCAATTTCCGTTCTCCTCCGACCCATTCCATTTCCAAAAGCTTCTGGTCAATTCATACCCACATATATTATCAAAGCCGAACATCATGAAAGGACTGCTAGAGAATCATTTGAACCCTGACGGAATAACTTCCGCGTGCTACCCTATCAATACCCTCACGACAATCGACGCGCGAATCTACCTAATCCTCCACCTAGGTGCTCCTATCCTAGCTAAGGGATGTCCGTGAGCCCGCGACAATCCCTGCGTGACGGAAACCTACCTCGAGCCAGGAGAGCCCGCAGCAGAAGAGTAGTCGGGCACAGCGCAGCACAGCACTTAGGCAGGCAGACACTGAGCCCCGACTCCTCCTCTTGCTGTGCTTATGTACCGGGCTCGAGGCGGGAACGCCCCACGTCAGCCGGCCCGAGGCTAAGGCCGACCAACCAGCGCGCTTGGTTACCATCACGCTGACCTCCACTGATGTAACTCCCAACGCGGACGCGGGCGCAACGGACGAACAAACGGACGAACAAAGGATAGCACACGTTCACATTCATACGCCTAAATTTCTACAATCCCTGCATAATATTTCACGGCCACATTAATACATTAATACGCCTAAATTCCTACAATCCCTACACTGATCCGAGGGCAGGCAGACCCACTGGGGCCGTCCCACCGGAGGCGCCGGCCAGCTCGGCTCCGCTTGCGTCCAGGTCGAACTGGAGTTGCCGAGCCGCAGCTGCCCTTGTAGTGCGCGACGATGTAGACGTTGTGATGGACTGTCGTGGATAAGAAGGGGTGCCGTGGCGGCTCCGCACCATCTAATAGGAGAGGCGGCGCCTTGGTCCCGGGTAGGCTCCTTGGAGCGTCCCGGAAGGCCAGAGGCAAGAAGACGCCGCGACTAGTACCACATACACTACACCACTATGAGCATGATTCTCACACAATCACCGGTTGTGGGGAGCACCCCTCGTCGGTGCTCACCCTACGATCGCCGCGCACAGACTGTGCCGACGACCGAGGTGGTGCTTTCGCGGCTATCGAATGGAGGATATCGAGTGCAGTGCTTTTGCGGACAATGAGTGTTTTCACGCACATCGCGAGAACAGTGACAGGAAGATGCGTCTCGTGACAGACCAGGACTGAATGTGAGGATTATGGTGAGGCAGAGGGACCCGGACATTGGACGAGCAGTCAATATGCCGCGGGCGCGGCCGTCGGCAAGAGAATCGATATCGTCAAAAAGTGAAAGCGACCACAAAAAGGACACATGTGCATTGTGACGCCTTTCTTGGGTTTAGATCACTCACACACACACGCGCGCGCACCGGGACTGTTGCTGAGAATGCCATGCCATCTGGAGATGACCAGGTACCTATTGACGTTATACCTACTGAGGTAGCGTGGTTAAGGACTGTACATACATATAGGTGTTTAAGGCAAATGAAATTGACACGTTACGATAGCATGCCATTTATGTAAATATAAGTAGAATAAGTGCGGCGTGGTGATCGCGGTGACAGTATTTATTTTATGTATTGTGAAACGCGTAGTTATAGGCGGTGCGGTACTTGTGGTGATGGTGCCTTGACATAGATTATCTAGTGTTTGAAAACGGAACCTTAGTTGCGGTGATGGTATTTAGATAATATTCGGGGTAGGATTGAGATAGCCCTCCGGCGGGGCATATTGTATTTTTGTGGTGAGTCCCATCATGTGTATGTGCCCATTGTTCACTTATCTCGTTGGCATTGACCCATAGAGTACATGTGTTAATGGAAGAATGGGGGGTAGGTGACATTACCCCACAACCAGTATTGACGGATAATATGAGCAGCAGACATTTCGGACGGTGCAGACATTGTTGCTTGAATCACGAGTGACTATGAACTTTTCCCCTCCTTCAGCATGGACGGCCCACAGACAACGACTCCCGACGTTGACGGGATGGCCCCGGCGTCGTCCTGACCGACGCCGCCGCCGACTCCGCCCCCTACATCACCCGACCATGACGGGGACTCGGAGGCAGAGTCGGAGACGGCGTACGAGCTGTCCCCGACCCAGCCCGTGTGGGACCTCTCCCAGCCGGTCGGAGAGGTGGTGCGGTGCGCCTCCCCATGGTCGGACGAGTCGGAGGACTGGGGGACAGAAGCGGAGGAGGAGGAGGAGCCATTACAACTCCTCCGACTCCGCTTGTTAACTGACACTATGACGACGAATCAAAGCCTCCGACGTTGAGGAGATGGCTCGGGCGTCGTCCCGACCGACGCCGCCGCCGCCGACTCCGCCGACACCTACATCATCCGACGATGACGGGGACTCGGAGGCAGACTCTGAGACGGTCTACGAGCTGTCCCCGACTCAGCCCGTCTGGGACCGCAGGGAGCCGGTCGGGCAGGTGGTGCGGTGCGCGTAGCCCTGGTCGGACATGACCGACTGGGACGACGAGGCCGAGGAAGAAGTGTTCCGTGCGTGTAGTCCGAGGCACTTGGCTCCCCAGCTGGGGAGACGCCATCCCCACGAGAAAGGGGTCTCGATGATGGCCCTCACCCGGGATACGCTGCTACGGCTGGAGCTCGTGGAAGACGACCGCTCCCCTCCCTGCTCCGAGCCCGATAGCGTCGAGCACCTGCGCTAACGGAGTGTCCCGCATACTCCCGCACCCGAGGCCGGCTCTGGGGTTTCACAACAACACTCCGGGAAATCTTCCAGGAGCCGGCAACCAAGATCACGGAGTTTCTCCGAGGAGTGGGGCGCGCCGACCCCCCCCCCCCCGTCGACGTGCTCCCGCGGCGGGCCCCCTAGGGGGCCCACGCGTGGCGTGCAAGAAGAGAGAGAGAGAGAGAGAGAGAGAGAGAGAGAGAGAGAGAGAGAGAGAGAGAGAGAGAGAGAGAGAGAGAGAGAGAGAGAGAGAGAGAGAGAGAGAGAAAAAAAGTGTTCCGGCGGTTTTTGTCACCGCCGAACCCACCTCCTCCGCCACCGTTCGCAAAACAAACTGGATATGCCCCCATTCGAAGCCAGTGCAAGATCGCTAAGATTGAATGCAGTTCGCCGAATTGAATGAAAAAAATGCCGATTTGAGGTGCAAAAAGGTATATATAGAAAAGTCGTCATGCCGTATGTGCGCGGAAAGCTTGCGATAGAAAGTACACACGTGCACAAACAGACTCATGCATGCATACAGAAAGTTCGTCCTTTTCATTATACCGGCCAAATGTGTGCCGTGCTACGTTTTCGTAGATACCAATAACATTGTAGGCCAAAGGGCTACAATCCTACTGTACGCCACTCGTCCTATGTACATTAATGTCATCACCAGCACTGACATAACCACCAGCACCCAACTCCCAATGTCGCATTTGCTCGAGCTCTGCTGCAGTGACCGCTGACCTCACCTGAAGCTGCTCTGGCGCGGTGACCGTCTCCGCGGGACCGTCTCTCCGAGCCGTCTTTCCGGGCCGTCTTTCCGGCCGTCTTTCCGGCCGTCTCCGTCTCCGTGTCGATGGTGGCGCCGCTGCCATCCATCTACCGATCGACGCCACTCGCCCAGATGGTGCTGCTGAGCTGACTATGGCGCAGGAGGGGACTGGTCAGAGGTGAGAGAAGGCTACTATGAATTGGTGAAATTAGCTACTGTACTATAACATCGAGCGCTCGTGAAGAGTTGGTTGTGCCCTTGGATAAACTCAGGTGATAGAAAATGATCAACAAGATGACAATTCAAACGGCAGATGCTATGTGTCCTTCTTTCACATTGCCAATTCTTAAATGATCGTTTTTTACACCGAAGTTTTAAATATGTTATCGTTGCTGGTCTAACTAGCGGCTTACTCTGATTTCTCTTCCACATCTGACCTTCTATCTGTTTTGTTCTCAGGGATTATGCCGGCTCGCCGTCGATATTCTTGTGCTGGTGACGTCACTGGTCGCCCTGCAGTGCTACCAAAACAGCATCCGATGATGTAAGTGCACTGCATTATCTGAGGAGTGATCAGCTCCGTGGGGTAGTCCGCCAGCTGGAATTTTTCTGAAAGAGTATCTATATCGGCGATCAAAAGATATGCTTAGTATGCTTTGATATGCTTAGATATCCTTTGGATAATTCTTTCCGAGTTTTGATCAGTACAGAGGCAATGCCGCTGCGCCACAAACGACAACTATTGTTAAGTCAGTATATACCGTAATGGGAAACTGCAAACCGTCAGAACGTCGTCTTAGAAAAACTTCCTATTCATTCTGGCATAATTTAACTGAAGGGCTGCTTACGCTGCATCTGTGTGCTGTATGCTTACATTAACTTTTTCTGCTCACAGGCCTCCATGATCCCTGGTCTTCCGGGGACATCTTCAGCAGCACGCGCAGCGCTCGATCGGAAGACCACCCGCATCCCGGAAAGACGTCTACTGCCGATCAGGGCCCACTGGGATCCTTCGTCGGTCGCTGGGATAAATTTTTTCCGACTTGTGTGTCCAATGCCCATGGATAATCGATGATATTCTTCGGCCCGACATGATATTCTTCGGCGTGTTTGAAGATTATGACGGAACAAATGCCCGCCGCACTACCTACTTGCCTTGTCCTGACACATTGCCATTTCACGTTTTCTTGTATGCAACTGATCAGGGTGGTGCGTTTAACAGATGTTTGTTATGGTAAATGCAGGAGAACCTGTGATGCGCTGAGACCCTAACCTAGCTAAACGAGTGGCGAATAGAAAACGCAGCCAGATCATATCATCGTTTGACGTATGGCGCTGGATCTTGTGTGTAATATTGTTCATGATTTGAGAACAACAATAAAATATGCAACGGAAAATGACCGCAAAGTCTTTTCATTTGTCGTCGCACTGCGAGCTGATGCAATGAACCGTGACGGCTAGTGGGTGTCCTGTTTCGGGCAGAACTGAATAGAGCACCACCAAGACAAATGCGCTTCAACCTACATACGCACTTTTACCAGGCGGGCATGTCACCAGTAATGCCGGTATATGTTACAGATATCGAGATAGTATTGATTTGCTCAGCTGTCTGGCGTTTTTACACCCTACTGGATGTATATACACTCTCCCCTCCCGTCTCGCCGAGCCATTGTCGTGACGTGAGTTAATTACTGCTCGACGAATTTAATTATTTGTGGCGCGCTTTTTGAACGGCTCCGCCTACCGTCCCGTCCCGTACAGTTCACGACCAGAGATGGAGGCAGTAATCTAACGCTTCCCCCCCCCCCCCCCCCTCCACGTCAGTAATCAACTGACAGCGTTGACCAGGCATATCGATGTTAAATAACTAGTTAGTGACACCATGTCTCATCCCTCGAGTAGCAGGTTTCTAGTTCGGCCACGATATCGGAAAATATGTGGATTTGGTCTGTAGTCAAACGGAATGTTACGCTCTGGATCGCTAGAACAATACAGTCAAGCAGGTTCTCAGTGCACACAAGCGTATAGCTGTACAAAGGAAGACGGACGTTGAGCACGTACAAGATTACATCAATATTCACACTCTGGGTGTTGTTTTCTTTTGCAGCAGTTAATATCCCGATCGCTATGAAATGATAAGCCGTATTTTGATCAATGTTAATTAAATACGACGATGCAATAACAAGCGTTGGTTTTATGGTCAATGCACGCAGTGGGCATATTGCACACCTTTATCCAGTGGCGTACGCACATACAGGACATTCCGTGCATGCCCTGTCCCTTTGGCTCATCGTCCCCGGCGCCCTCAGTGACTGGCGCCCCTCTGTCCAGTGTTGGCGCTCCTCCAGTCGATAGCGGCGCGCTTCTAGTTGATGGCGAAGCCCCTCTGTCCAGTATTGGCGCCCCTCCAATCGATAGCGTCGAGCTCCTAGATGATGGTGGGTGGCGCCCCTCTGTCCAGTGTTGGCGCCCCTCCAGTCGACAGTGTCGCGCTCTTATGTAGATGATGGCGGCGCCCCTCTGTCCAGAGTTAGCGCTCCTCCAGTCGATAGCAGCGCGCTCCTAGATTATGGCGGCGCCCCTCTGTCCCGTATTGGCGCCCCTCCAGTCGACAGTGTCGCGCTCCTAGATGATGGTGGCGCCCCTCTGTCCTGTGTTGGCGCCCCTCCAGTCGACAGCGACGAGCTCCTAGATGATGACGGCGAACCCTCTGTCCAGTCTTGGTGCTCCTCCAGTGATAGCGGTGCCCTCCTAGATGATGGTGGCGCCCTTCTGTCCAGTGTTGGCGCTCCGGCTCCTCTGGTGATAACGGCGCCCTCCTAGACGATGGTGGCGCCCATCTGTCCAGTGTTGGCGCCCCTCCAGTCGATAACGGTGCGCTCCTAGATGATGGCGGCGCCCCTCTGTCCAGAGTTGGCGCTCCTGCAGTCGGTAGCGGCGCGCTTATAGATGATGGCGGCGCCCCTCTGTCCAGAGTTAGCGCTCCTCCAGTCGATAGCAGCGCGCTCCTAGATGATGGGGCGCCCCTCTGTCCAGTGTTGGCGCCCCTCCAGTTGACAGCGACGAAGCTCCTAGATGATGACGGCGACGCCCCTTTGTCCAGTCTTGGCGCTCCTTCAGTGATAGCGGTGCCCTCCTAGACGATGGTGGTGACCCTCTGTCCAGTGTTGGCGCTCCTCCAGTCGATAACGGCGCGCTCCTAGATTATGGCGGCGCCCCTCTGTCCAGTGTTTGCGCTCCTCCAGTCGATAGCGGCGCTCTCCTAGATGATGGCACCTTCCCGGCTCACTGGTGTCCTTCTGATCAGAGGGCGCCCTCCCGGCTCACTGACGTGCTTCTGACCAGAAGGCGCCCTCCAACTCACTAGCATGCTTCTTATCAGAAGGCGCCCTCACGGCTAATTGGAATGCATCTTCTCAGAGGGCGCCCTCTCGACTTACCGGCATGGTTCTGTTCAGAAGGCGCCCTCTCCACTCACCGGCGTGCTTCTGATCGTAAGGCTCCCTCCTGACCCACTGGCGTGCTTCTGATCGTAAGGCGCCCTTCCGACTCACCGGTGAGGTACTTGTTATCAGAGGTCGCCCCACCGACACACTGACGTGCTTCTGATCAGAGGGCGCCCTCCCGGCTCACTGGCGTGCTTCTGGTCAGAAGGCGCCCTCCGACTTCATGAGTATGGTGTCAGTTATGGGATATGTAGAAATGCTGCAGCTCTAGTCTCTAAATAGCTCCCATGGCCATGTTCCTAATCTTATAGCTTGATGATAGGTAAAGTTATTTTATTATTATAGTATTATAACATTCTTATAGTTATAAGACTTGAACCTATCTGTATTTTTTCTTTTAAATCCAACATTTATTTTCTATAGCCAATTATTATTAGTACTATAGTATTAAGAACAATAAACATCGTTAATTTTTTATTATAGTACTTGTAGTTGTCTGATATTTCGGCTGTTTTCTGCTTTCCTAACAAAAACCGTTAACGGCTGACGCTTTCCGAGACGCTGGGTCGGGCTCAAAATTCAAATTTAAGCATAGAAGTTAGAACCCCGTTCATATTAACCCGCGCCCGGCTGGGGGTCCTGGATTTCCACGCCCTGCTGGGGGGGGGGGGGTGTTTGAACACCCCCCTTGTAACTCGGCTCCTGGGCCACGTAGCGATACGCGGAAGGCGGCGTTCGAAAGAGCGTCAAAAATAATGACGAAATCACTTCGGTCAATTTTTTGGTCAGGTCAAAGGTCAGGTCACCAGAGGTCATTGAAGGCAAAATTTCGCCGATTTCCAGGTCGAATGTCGAAAATTTCCAAGAAGCCAACGCATAACTCGGGAACCAATAGAGCTACAGCGCCGCGGAAAAGCGCATTCGATAGCCCTATTAACACCCTTTCTGAGTAATTCTCTCAGATTTGACCTAACGTCAACGGTTTTGCCTCCAGGCGGCAAAAACTGCAAAAATAGCCGATTTTTTCGGAAACAGTTTTTTCTGCAATAACTTTTGACCCAAGCCCTGTACGAGCTTACTTTTACCGGCATCGTGTTCCTCTCGTCAAGACGCATCGAATGAACTATACCTTGACCTTGAAAGGTCAACTTGAAAATTTGACCTCAGGTCAAGGTCATGACCTGACCGGAAAGGGTCATGTTGCATATCAGTCGATCCGTATCGTCGAGCTGAACACATCTAAGGCGTTTTCATCGCTCTAGCATGCCTCTATCAAAAGTTATTTGCGAAAAACTGTTAGATACCGTTCGTGACCCAAGATGACCTCAGGGCATAAACAAGGGTCACGGACACCATTTTCATGTTCAGTGTGTCTAAACCACTGGTAATTCGGTGTTTGGGAGTGTTTATAATGTCTTTAGTCCACAGGGGCGCGGGAACTACTTTCCGACTGGGGGGGGGGGGGGGGCACACCATAATTATAGAGATTAACCTAGGGTACCTACCCCCAAATCTAGGTTTCTCACCGGTTTTAGGCCACTTATTTTTCACCCCTCGGATTTTTCAACAAAAAAAGAAAACATTTGCAAAAAAGTGTGGTATTCCGTCTCAAAGCTGTGGGGGCACCGCCCCCACGGCCCCAGAGTTGGGGGGGGGGCAAGCTGCCCCCACTGCCCCCCCGGCTCCCGCGCCTATGTTAGTCCAAAAGAGGCGCATTTCAATTTTCTCCCATTGACTTATAATGGGGAGGTCGCAAAATTGACCTGACCTTAGGTCATCGATATCAAAATTCTGAGATATACGTTTTGTACATGCTATTGCTCTTAGCAATCGCTGAAAGTTTCAAAGCGATCGGTCACTCGGTGTAGCTATGACAGACATTGAAACTTTTTATGAGGTGAGGTCACTTCAACTGACCTGGTGACCTGACCTTGAATGACCTTGGTCTGAAATTTTCACAACATGTGTAGAATTAATGTATGATAAGGTGTACCAAAAACGGCGGCGCTCCGCGCCGCCGTTTTTGAGATATTCGCGAAAAACCACAAGGGGGGTGTTCAAACACCCCCCCAGCAAGGCGCGGGTTAAAAATTATATGTAAAGTACTGTAGCACGGTCCTTTGTATTGGATGACTAAACAGCAGTGAGCAAAAAATGAATTCAGGCAACAAAAGAACGCGAAAGAAATCTGGTGCACAGAACAGGGCTGCTAAGAAAAGGAAAGAATTGCTGTCGTTTGCGTCTTGCAATCGGTGTATCCTTGAGTTTTGCAGGTGAGTCAAAAGGCCGTATACCTATACTGTGTAAGTGTATCAAATTGAAAAAAGATGCGTGTTTTTTTTTTTTGGTATTTAATGTAGGTATCACTTGGGGAAAATTGTACCTAGTTAGTGAGTAATGTGTCATGTCTGAATCATATCAGGCGCGGATACAAGAGAGGGGCGATGGGGGCCATGGCCCCTCCCTTGAGCGATATTTTAGTCTTAAGAAATAAAATTAATGAAGAAAAAAACTGAAAAGAGGGCCTCCATGAAGTGAGTGAAATCCGATGAGTTTTTCGAAAAAGTAGGACTTTTACTTTTTAGGGACCTCCGAAGCTGAGAAAGGGGCCTCGTGAATATAAAGTGGGTTAACCCTATTCCTGGCGGGCTCCGCCGGGACAAGAAACTGGCGGGGGGGGGGCCGATTCGGCCCCCCTTCAGATCTCAAAAACTACACATCGCAGCGACAAACGGTAAACGGCATCGGATACGCACGGTCAAGATCTACAATTTTTACAAAGGTCATTTTCAGGTCAGGTCAAAGGTGACGTCACAGGGGTCGAAAAAGTCAAAATGGCGGCGCTAGATATGGAGAGAGTTTTTCTCGAATAACTTTCGAATTAGTCAAGATAGGAACAAACTAAGGGCATCATCGTGATCCTCTCGTCAATCCGCATCGAATGATATATATGTTGACCTCGAAAGGTCAAGGTCAAAGGTTGACCTCAGGTCACGTGACCTCGAGGTCATCATGTATATCATTCGATGCGTCTTGACGAGCTGAACACAATGAGACCATCCACGCGTCTGTATCTTGTTCCTGTACGGAGTTATTGGCCAAAAACCTTTGGTGACCTTTGATGACGTCACATGACCTCACAGCTGCCCAACAGCAAAACAGACCTCAAGGTAGTGAAGGTTGATCGTATATGAAGTCATGTATGGTATATGGGGCCATTCCAACCCGTTTTAGTGGTAAAAACAGGGAGTTGATTTTTCCCCCATTGACTTATAATGGGGAGGTCGCGAAACTGACCTGACCTTAGGTCACCGATATCAAAATTCCGAGATAAACAAATTTCACATACTGGTACCCTAACTAAAGCCTGAAGAGAAGAAATTGATCGGTCAAAAACTCTAGCTCTGGCGTGATTGCAAACTTTTCTGAGGTAGGGTCACCAAACCGCCTCTGGTGACCTGACCTGAGGTCAGATCAACTCAAAATTTTCAGACATGTTGCGTAGAAGCCTTTTAGGAAAAGTCAGAAAATTTGAGCTTCCTAGCTCAACGCGTTTGGGAGAAATAACCAAAAAACCTCAGGGGGGCTCCTGAGGCCCCCCCCCCCGCCAGGAATAGGGTTAAATCCGATGAGTTTTTTTCGAGAAAAAAAAAGATTATTTAGGGGCCTCCAGAAGTGGGAAAATGGGGCCTCCACTCTTGCGAGAGCACATTTCGATTCAGTTTAAGGGCGTTTGAAGAAAAACACAATTGCTATTACATATTCGACCGCAGACGTGACGGAGATACTCCTACGGAGTACGGAGTAGCGCCGATAGATAAGAGTAAAGCCGGCTCTCAGTGAGGAAATTATATTGAATGTAGCAATGCACATGACACCAGTAATACAAAATAGCAACGGAACAGTGATGCAACGCGCACCACAGACTCACCCAGAATGCTCGGCCGCGACACTTTCACGTTCGCAGTTATGAGTTATGTTCGTACCGCACGTGTACCGCTGCCTGAGGCTGATCAATGTGTACGCATGTACAATGTCAGTTATGCTTGTTCCGCACGTGTACGAACATAACTGACACATTCAAGTTTCAGATATGTGGCGCCCTCCTTGTTGGCGCCCTCCTTGATTGGCGCCCTCTCGTCCAATGCCCTGGTCCTTCGCAAATTCCTGGGTACGCCACTGCCTTTATCCTATGTTGTATACATGGATAACAATAACAATTACATCACAGGCGCTGTGTCGTTCGTGTTCTAACCGGCCAGCCGTCTCCTGTTTCCGCTTTTGTGGTCGGCTCTGGTCCGGTTGGCTGCTGGATGGCCGTCATACAGCGGTCGCCGCCCCGTCGTCAGTCGGGCGGACCGGCAGACGCCGCAGTCCCAGCTCGTCACAGAGCGTCACGGGCCGTCACAGAGCGTCACGGAGCGTCACAGAGCGTCACGGGCCGTCACGGGTGTCACACTGGACAGACAGGCGCTGGACGTCACGGCAGATGTTGGTGTGAGTCGGTGCGAGTGGTTTCTGGTGAGACATCTGAGACGTATGAGACAAGTGAGGAACTAGTGAATAGTGCGGCTATTTAGAGGACTTTAGGGGACCGTTTATTTGGAGCACAACTGAGGAGCAGGAGACCGGAAGAGTTCGCTGACCAGCTCGGCTCCTGACATTGGTGAGGTGAGCATCGTCTCGTCAGTGGTGGCTTCGTGGGAATTCATGCTGTTCTCGGATGTGTGCTATTATGTGATGACTAACTTATAGTCTTTTGATTTATTTTTGCACCAAGGTCTTATGGCACAGTTATTTATTTAAAGGGAAATAAAAAGCTAGCTTTAGAGGTAGACCGATTTGCGTTCATGAAAAAAAAACTGGGTAATGGGTATGTCTGTATTGCGGTGCTACTTTATCTGGATCGGTTTTTATCGTTCAAGATAAAGTATATCTGGGGAAAAAACGATAAAAACCGATACAAAACCCCGTTACAATTGCAAAGGTTGGATCGATAACCGCATTTCCTGGACAGCGACCTGAAGTAGTTCAACCCATATTCTAATTTATATAAATTAAATGTAAGGGCCACATCGAAAATCTCGAGTGCATCAGCTCACGTCGCCACCGGCGTCCCGTAATCGAAGCCGGCTGCGTCAGATTCCATTCAAGGACACTGACAGGTTAGGCTGTCCCGCAACGCCGGTGTGCATTACGGCACAGCATGGTGTTAGTAGCTATAGTATATTTATCGGCATCAAAGTCACTCATCGCGATGGAAAGGGATATTCAAAGTGTTGACGGTAAGAACAAGCAAGCCACATATCGGACTCAGACCGTCGCACTCAGGGCCCGACCGATCTGACCCTCGAAACAGAACAGCCCGCCCCTGTGAATGTGATACGATTTATAGGGACTGCAGCTCTATGGCGCGTTCGGCTTGTGATAAACACGATGCTGCATATCGTGCATAATTTATTACGCATCTCGTATTGCACATGCCTCGCTTGTACTATCAGTGAACTAAAGAAACGTTTGTAATATTTTGCAAACTGTCTTTGTCTTTGTTCGACATACCATTTTAACCATTTTACCGTTTGTTTCTGTACGCTTATAAACAGCTGAATAGGCCACATGCACCATACAAACACCCAGTCTTGCCTTTTTCTGGGTTCCGCAGCGCAGCCCGCCCAAACAACCCTACAAATCACGAACGCTTCTGGCCTGAGAGTTCCTCCGTTAGAGACACCGTAAGGATAGTAAATGCTGGTCAGTTCTAGTCGGTCCACACGTAAATCTATCATCTGTAAGTGTAGACGCTACCCACGGGGTATTGTGCGTGTTTATGTGCGTGTGTGTTTGTGTGTCGGTCAGTCATGGTTAACGGTCAAACGGTGAGGCAACCGTACCGCTTCTCAGTGGTATGTAGGGTCCTAAATCGTAAATCCTGGCGCCGTGTCGGATGCTGTCGTGACTCGTGATGACGTAAAAACGTACACGTCGCCTGTGTATAGAGCCTTGGCCTGTGTTCTCCATTATAAGCATAAGAGAGTCCTCTATCAAATTAGACAGACGGTTACGATTTCTAGTGATAATTTGTAATAACTGATTTTATGTATATTATTTGACTCCAATCTGGCATAGGTATTTGAGAGCCGCTCCAAGTTCATACGGTGCCCATCGAACATCAAAATCGCAATGAAAAGCTATTTTATCGCTTTGAAGAAAAAATTCGCCAATAACGCTACTTGTTGACCGAAAAAGTTGCTATAGAACAAGCTCTGAGAATCTGATATATAGAGATGTCTATTTTATAATTTCTCCCAGAGGACAATCTAGATGCAGAATAACTACGCCAATTTATCATTACGAGCGAGCGAGCGCAACGAGCGAAGTGAGTCTTTTCAATACCAGTAAAACGCCTTTTGGGCGAAGAACGAGCGAGCGAGATAGTGAGCCTTGCACGTGCGGAAGGGCGAGAGGGTACTTCCAACGGACTTGTGCAAAGCACCCTTCTAACCGATCGCTAGCGGTGTGCCGAATTTGAACGCAGTCGGCCCAGCCGTTCCTGAGATCTGAAAGCGGCATTCTGCACGTGCGCACGTGCAAACGGGGTCCAAAATGACTTTTGCACGGCACCCTCCTAGCCGGTCCCCAACCGTGTACCAAATTTGAGCGCAATCGGTCCAGCCGTTCTCGAGATCTGGAAGCGCCCCCTGCACGTGCGCACGTGCAGTAGCACCCTAACCGCAACACATGGGAATGCATTGCCTGGTGGGTGCCTACCTGTATGCCAAGTTTCAGCGAAATCGCCCCAGTAATTAAATTACCGAGTTATTGAAATGGGAACAAATTTGACACCTCTTATTGTTGTATTTTGCACGTGCACTGGGGGTCACTCACATAGATCAAGAGTATCCGACCTTTGGTAGAAGGGATGCAGCTACCCTATAAAAATTACCGCAAGACAATCGCTCAAGCCGCTGCTGAGGTATGGGCCTCTCAAAATCACTACTTTTGCAAAACTGCTTGAACACCCTTGACTTTTCACGTGGCACGTGCCACGACGGTCACTGAGATGTATCAAAAGTAGTCAATTACGGGGTAGAAGGGATGGGGCTACCCAGCAAAAAAGACCGCAGGGCAATCGGTCCAGCGGTTGCTGAGATATAAGCCTCTCAAAAGCGTTACAGGCCGGGCCGGGCCGGGCCGGGCCGCTCATACTGAGATTTTTCCCTTATATTGAAAAGACTTCGCTTCGCTCGCTGCGCTCGCTCGCTCGTAATAACGGAGCAATCTCAGTATGAGCGGCCCGGCCCGGCCTGTAACGCTTTTGAGAGGCTTATATCTCGGCAACCGCTGGACCGATTGGCCTGCGGTCTTTTTTGTTGGGTAGCCCCATCCCTTCTACCCCGTAATTGACTACTTTTGATACACCTCAGTGACCGTCGTGGCACGTGCCACGTGAAAAGTCAAGAGTGTTCAAGCTGTTTTGCAAAAGTAGTGATTTTGAGAGGCTCATATCTCAGCAGCCGCTTGGGCGATTGACTTGCGGTAATTTTTATAGGGTAGCAGCATCCCTTCTGCCCAAAATAGGATACTCTCGATGCATGTGGGTCACCCCCAGTGCACGTGCAAAATACAACAATATGAGGTACCAAATTTGTTCCCATTTCAGTAACTCGGTAATTACTGGGGCGATTTCGCTGAAACTTGGCATACAGGTAGGCACCCACCAGGCAATGCATTCCCATGTGTTGAGGTTAGGGTGCCACTGCACGTGCGCACGTGCAGGGGGCGTTTCCAGATCTCGAGAACGGCTGGGCCGATTGCGCTCAAATTTGGTACAGGGTTGGGGACCAGTTAGTAGGGTGCCGTGCAAAAGTCATTTTGGACCCCGTTTGCACGTGCGCACGTGCAGAACGCCGCTTCCAGATCTCAGGAACGGCTGGGCCGATTGCGTTCAAATTTGGCACACCGCTAGCGACCAGTTAGAAGGGTGCTTTGCGCAAGCCCGTTGGAAGCACCCTCTCGCCCTTCCGCACGTGCAGGGCTCACTATCTCGCTCGCTCGTTCTTCGCCCAAAAGGCGTTATACTGGTAATACCATTGACTGATTATAACTCTATTTAAAGGACTGACGGAAACCTGATTACCTGTATCTGATGTAACTATTACTGCAGATAGAAATTTTAGTGATGTAAACCAAAACAGCGTGATTATACTGAATACTGACCTTCGATGCCATACGATGCAACATCATCTCCCTCAATCAAAACCTGTGCTTCATGGTCGTTGAACATGGTAGACGGTAGGCCACGTTTTTGCCCAATGGCCACCACTATCCACACCAGTGTTACAGTGTCGGTGCTGAGATTCAACCCCCACAGCATCCGGCGTCTGACCACCTGTCTATCTGGAAGGGCGACAGACACCAGTTCCCATGGGTTCTTATGTTCCTCCGACCACAAGTCTGGCATGTGGCCCCTCAGCCGCACGCGTCTTTGCGGAGATGCTCACGCAGCCTTTCAAGGCTGGCGCGCGTGTGCACTGTGCATGGCGATCCAGCACTTTTGATCAAAGGCAATACGTGCCTGGTGACAGACTTATGAATACAAGCTAATGAACTAAGCTAACTGGTGTGAGCACATCAACAGAGTGGATATAGCGTCTAGCGATGTGATGAGTTATCCAAAGAAGTCGAAACAAGACTACTTTCAAGAGACCTGCTGTCGACATGCCAATGTTTTGCACACTCTGCCATCCTTCAGATAAAACTAACTTAACCCCTAGGTGTTTTTTTTTTTCATTGCAGATGTGAATGGCTGTACGACATCTCGCTTCTCGTCAGTTGTGCAGTCATAAATTCAAAGGCGGCCATGTTGGTGGCTATTGAAGCTAGCGTCATGTTCAGCCTGCTCGCTTGGCCGGCTGCATGGGCTGACGAAATTCCCATTGCGAAGGATATAGCAAGATCGTCTTCCTCAGACGACTGGGCCAAGGATCTCCTCAAATATGATTTCGAAAATCGTATATGGGACTCATCATTTTCAAATGAAGAGAGTCTCACAAAAGCCAAAAAGATTGATGATAGCTCACATGCGACAGATAAAGCAAAGATACGAAAAACCAGCATGAAGATTGATGCGCATGAGCATGCGCCTACCAACAGGATTGGAAACCATGATCAGATACCAGTGGAATATTCCAAAAAAGTCAACGATTACTTTCTAAATACACAGTGGACGTACGGAACGGCGGCAGGACTAAGCACAGAGCAAGCAGGCCAACACGTCTTGAGACCAGTAATCGACTTACGAAATATTGTTCCTATTCCGGATCCTGACTACGAAGCTGGCCTACTATACAAATCAGGCTACAAAGAACCTTCCCCAGACAATTACATTTACCCCGTAAAGAGCAGGACGAAGAACACAACACTGCTCACCTGGGAACCAGGTCCTTTCCAAGCCGATGAAGACGATGGCTCAATCACTTACATCGATAAAAGGCCACTTACGGTTTCCAGTCATCCAAACAAATATAAAGAACATCAAGGACTTGGAAAAGACCACGAGACAAGCCAGCTTAACGATGACTACGATGCACAAGAAATAAGGAATATTTTGCCGCCAAAGAATCTGAAACCTTTTCTGAGTTTTGGCAACCTGCATCACAAGCAAAGGTTCCCACATGAAAAGTTTCGACGTCCTCCGAAAACTAACCACAAAAAGAACGTGTGGCGACCAAAGCCCAAGAAGCCATTGAGGCCACCTTTCCAACCCGGGAAGAAACGCCACCCGCGTCCTCCAGCAAGACCACGCAAACCGTTTCACCCGACGCGTAAACACATTCAGAAACAGCACGCAGACAGCTCCAACGTGGTTATTCACTTCCACGAAACCAAAAAACCGCACCGGTTCCACCGTCCTCCCGTGCACGGCGGCTGGGGCGCGCTGGGCCTGTCGACCCGCCTCACACCGATGGCTGTGGTCTGTGGCGTGCTTCTGGTCGGAACTCTGGCCGTGCTGGGGTACCTCATCTGGCTTACACCACCCACCATCGTCACCTACAGTAAGCGGCAGCGCGATGACGCCGGCGCCGACCTGCTGGCGGCGCCGTTTCAGCTCAGTCAGCTCATTGAGCTGGCCGCTCAGCTCAGCCAGGCGCTGGCGGAGGCTGAGCTGGTCACGCTGAAACTGAGCGCAGCTGGCGAGAGTCAGAGGGAACGCTGGCGCAGCTGTCAGCCGCTGCAGCTGTGCCGCGCGCTGGTCGAGGGTGACCTCCTCCACAACCAGCCCGTCTGGAGCAGGTGGGTGCCGACCAGGGAACGAGAGGGCGTATGACTTTATCTGAGGTTGTTCAATAACTTTTTGTGACGGGCGAATGGCGAGCAGTAGGCAGTAGGTATATTAGGAAACGTTTAAAAAAAGATTGTCAAAGTACAAATATTATGCAATTTAGCAAATAAAATCAGTTTATATGCTCTGTTTTATCTTCACCGTGCGATACATGCATTAACCAAAACATTATTATTGATTAAGGCAGTTTGTATAGGGAACGGAAAGCTAAGCGTTTGGCCACTTGGTGATTCATTTTGACCACCACATCGTCTGACCCATGACCTCCAGGTATATCCGGGCCGCGCCCTGGCTGTGGTTGTTCGGTCTGGACGATGCCACTGCAGCACGGCTGCAGGAGCTGGCCCACCACCCCGACTTCCGCTCCTGTCAGCCGTTCTTCGAGTCATGCGACAGGTCTTAGACACGAGGAGCGGCGCGAGGAAAGAACAAATGGTGGCGCTTGCTGATCTTAGCAAGCGATGTGATGTTCTTCAGGCAAGTGTGATCAAAAGAGTGGCATCAAAAATATAGCTCGACTAGGCAAGATAGTCGCGGGCTACGAAGCGTTTAATGAGATGGTGACGAGATGCAATGCGAATATGACAATGCTGCAAGTGAGGGAAAGCGCTAGATTAGATGATTGAATCAGTCTACTAAGCAGTGGGGGAAAGATGTGCGGCATACTGCGACGAACCAGTTTTGAGAAAAAAACATTGATGGCTTTAGCTCCGTGAGTGAGTCGTGCATCTGAATGAAAACAATGTAAAAGTATTTTTAAACGGACAAAACCGACAGCTTGTGTCGGTGCGTCAGTTCATGTTAACTCTGGCGACCGTAAAGCGCAATTATACCGTGACAGTCTAAATGTTGTGCTTGAATTGGCTGGATACTGTGTCGTGGAGTGATAAATGTCTATGATTTATTTAAATACCTAATGTTGTTATGCGTGCACAACCGGATGCAGAATGTGCGAGAATAGGGAAACGCTTACCTCAGCCATGCGCCCGTATCAGATCATCTGATCTAGTCTCGCCTCAGAGTTCACGTCTCAACAGCTGACACGACAATAATTTGCTGGCTAGAAAATCTGGTATTATGGGCCTGCAACATCTTTGTTTCCCGCTCTGTGCACCCACAGTTTCCGAGGTATGGCGACTTGAAGTTCATTTTGAGGCAATGGCTGTGTATTCAGTGAGTTTCGCCGTATATATTTTGTATACGCTGTTTTTACTCGGCTATAGCTTTACACATAATACGACACTCGACAGAGGTCTTGAACTTGATTGCGCTATTCCGATTGTATCGAAATAAAAATGGCATGCAACGTTTAAAAGCTGCTAATAAGTCCACGCGTTTCTTTTGATGCGGAATTTCCGACATTTTATGTATAACCTGTAGGCATAAAAATAGCTCTACTACTTTGAACAATATTTGGTCTGCACAGCACTTACAGATTTCGCACCATTCGAAGACGTTTAGAAAATCCGCACGCAGATGGAAGACGTCCCCCGATATTCTTTTCAGGATGTGCGTAAAACAAGGCACTAATTTTGCAAGAATGAACAGACATCTAAATATTCCATTCTCCACATTTGATCAATATTATTCTATTCATGTTTTCATCCTATATGTATGTACATACTGTGACGCAATAATGCACACAAGTGAGCGATTCCATTTGTCAGTCGAGAGTCGCTATAGTACCTACACCTATACCAGCAAGCCGAATTCATTCACCATACCAAATCAGCCGAAACATGTCGCGATACAGCCTGTCACACAGTTCACGCATTTCGTGTTCCGCCGACCGCGTGACTGTGCTTCCCTGAATACATAGAACACCTCCACACAAACAGGGCGTGTAGCGTGGAGGGAGGGTCACCCCCGCTCGCTCGTGGGCCCACCCTCCGCGCGGGCCGCTCTTTGGCTGTCAGTATGCACGATCGCTGATCGTTAGGCGTCGGGCGCTGATCGGCGCTCACCATTGACTAACTTGTCCGGTGGCCAAGTTGGTCGCCGTCCGACGGCACACCGCCATTGATGTCGGCGCCGTTTTTCAATTCGCCCCGCGCCCGCTATGGACAGCGCACTGACCGGCCGAATCGCCCGAGGGTGTATTGTGCGCGGCCCCGTGCGGCCCACCCGTCAATGGCCTGAGTCTTATCGCAGGGTGCGCTCAAAGCCGGCCAGGTCAGTGTGGTCAACGAGTCATTCACTGTGAAGGCGCCGGCGAATTGTTCATGTAGGGGAGCGACTAGCTCGTCAGACGGCCGCATGTATTCAGAGCACCGACTCTGAATGGAAAAATCGAACGCCCGTCTACCGGTAAATACTGTTGCCGGTGCCGGTGACCAGAGCCGGCGATGGACAGACTGACCCTTCGCAGTCACCCCGAGGCGTCAGGCTGGGTCACTGCTGGGACAGAAAGGCACACAAGAAACGGCAAATATGGGTGAGTACTCCGAGTGATAACTTTGGCCGTCAATCAACTGTGGCAACTGGCATGTGAAGTTTATTATCGCTAAATGAGCCGGTGTCATATATTTATGAACCGGTTTGAATAAAAATGGCTACCCTCCCGTGGTCAAGGACTGTTTTTGGTGATGGCATTGGGAGACTCTTCTCAGCCTTCTTCGCTTTGGTGCTGATATTTTTTTCCATTCCGGTATTTGGTGCCGGTGGGCTCAAATCAGTAGAGGAAAAGTTTAAACTAAAAGAATCGCAAATTCTTCACAACCGTTTCACTGTCCCACGCACGACCCGTCCGATGACCTCGACCCGTCCGTTGACCCCGTGTCGACCCCAGGTCGCGGCCTGCCGTGCGCGGCGCCCTGTGCGGTGTGCGGGGACAGGTCATACGGCCGACACTACGGTGCCATCTGCTGCGACGGCTGCTCCTGCTTCTTCAAGCGGACCGTCCGTCGAAATGTCGTCTACGCCTGTGTCTGTGAGTTATCGGATCGGTAGACTTCTATATCCCGATGGAATGTCACTGATGTCTCAGGTTCGCTTGCGCTTGATGCTGGGGCCTTACTGTGCATTTAGCTATTGTCCGTCTGTAATGCTGATTGATTTGTCCGTTTTTAAAGGTAGTGTGCCACCTTTGAAAGATTTCCCATTTTATTTTTCCTAGGATAAGAAGCTTCTGTTTTTACCTAATATCTATAAAAAAAAATCAAAAATAGGCCTGGAATAGTGCCTTTTTCGCCTAAAAGTTTATCGGTTTTTCGATATGTATAACAACTGTAGTGGGCTGACCTGCAAACAGGCGTCGGCAACAATCGCGAATGCGGCGCACATGTGACAATAAGCAAAGGTCATTATAGAGTTACGACGTACGGGAATGAGTTATCAGCTGTCTAATCGTAGACAACACAATGTCGAGCCTTAAACTGTAAACCTGTATTGGTATTGTTTCTTTTATTTGGCTGTCGAACATTATTTATGGTTTGAAATATGATATTATGTAAAATAATTGATATGAAAAAGCCGTCTCTTAAGTTATGACCCCATTTCACCACACGCAAGTGGCAGAAATGACAATGATCAGCTGACGCATTTTTCTTGGCCGAAGTCAGAGCGCGCGGCCCGACGCACCACCACCGCACCACAAAGTATGAGCAGAAGCTGCGCCCAAAGCCAGGGCCCCGGTAACGTGAGGTAGCCGAGTCGGGGCAGCGTGCGCTGACCCAAGCCGGGGCCGCAGCTTTGGGCGCGGTCTACCGCATCCCCGCGGGCAGCCCCGGGCTATCACATGACACCGGGAGGACGCGCGGCCCCGGCTTGGGTCAGCGCACGCTGCCCCGACTCGGCTACCTCACGTTACCGGGGCCCTGGCTTTGGGCGCGGTCTACCGCACCACCTAACAGGCGTGTTCGAAACCGCAGGAGATGATGATGAACGGGTTTATCGAAACTTGATTGGATGAGCATATCGGTAATAGCGATTTCAGTGTGTGCATTTATTGTTCATAGTGGTGTGAAATGTGGTTGGGGTACGACCGACAACCCGTCGGGGCGAATTTCGCACTGGGGTACTCAAAATTTGAAGAATTTAAGACGTTTCCATGAGTTTTGAAGGTATGGATAAGTTCTAAAAATCCGGTTCTCCTTATCTGGGCCATTAACTCCATACGGTCCAGGAAAGCTGGCACACTACCTTTAACGCAATTCAGTGAGAATTAACTTTTTATGATGCGTTCCCAACCAACGTCGAATCACTTAAAGGGACCCTCCCACCTTCAAAAAAGTTAATGAATTGGCATGAAAGTGATGTCGCTCGGTTCAGGAAGAGCGAAAACGAATATCTACCAAATTTCATCGAAAAATATTCACCGGTTTTCAAGATATTAGACTTTTACTATTGTTTACTTTCTGGGATCTCCGCTGTTCCTAGCGACTTTATTTGAAAGTGCGGCATTTGTTGCGCGCAAAGCAGCATATACCACCGCGTGCTACCAAACGTTTTAGTAAAAGATTTAAAAATCGTTAGACCTCCGCTGACGTCACAAATTCTAAGGGGGCATACCAATGCATTAGCCCCTTAGAATCCGAAAACTGCAAGTTTGAAATTCCATATCTCCGAATTAAAGCATTTGTCGATGTTGTGAGTGCCCAAACCGGTATTTGCAGGCCATGGCCACCAATTTGGCTATCTCAACTCAAAACTAATGTTAAGGTGGGAGGGTCCCTTTAAGATGTTTCTTTTTTAAATACATAATAGAACAAAGGTAGGCACTTGACTATTTGTAATGCAGTTTTTTCTTGGCAATTGGCATAGAGTTCCTCTACCCTGACCTGCCAGTTGTTTCGTTCGTTTGACCAGCCGGTATGGACGACTGTCCCGTGGATCGGACCAGGAGGAACTGGTGTCCCTCCTGCCGCTTCACCAAGTGCCTCAGCGCCAACATGAACCCCACAGGTGAGTGGTCAGTGGTCATCGAAACTCACAACAGCAATTGTCCAAAGTTCTCAAGTTGCTACAACGTAAAAAAGGTGCTGTAAATGAATATGGGTACTAGGGTGTATCGTCGAATTTTGATTTTTTTTAATCGTCTTCACTACTAAATTTTATTGGTCCCTGGCATGTTTGAAGCCGTAGGATACCAATCAAAAAAATCTAGGACAAAAACCTAGCCTGCTGCGAGCGGTTGAACGGAAGCCTGTCGGGACGGCGCCAGGCGTTGAAGTCTCCCCGTTAGTTACGCGCGCACTAGCACCACGCGGCGGCTGGCGCCGTGCCGCCGCGTTCCCGGTCAGCCGTGTTTTAGCGTTCACTGACGGGTCGAAGTGATTATTCTAAGCTTTCCTAAGAAGCTTCCTGCCCCACAGCTCATTATTGAGCAAGAATATCGCACAAACTGCATAGAACATTGACATGCAGGTTGTCGGCACATATGGAGAAGGGGATGTTTTGGTTAATGCCTCCTCTAATAGGAAGAGATTGTGGAAGAACAACACATTTCTCTTGGAAATTACTCATCCTCCTTCTTCCTACGTGCCTGCTTTAGTAATCGAAGTACCCCTATTGACTCTACGTTCTTGATTCGGCTGTCGATTTTATGCATGGAATTCCGCTATATTATATTTTCTCGCTCAATGTCCCCTGAGCTATATTGAGGCGTCACGGGACAGCAATGCTCAGCACACAACTGCAGAGAAAAAGTCAATGTGGTCATGCGTTTTGTATGCCAAAATGTGTGAGCCATGGTGTGTACCAGCAGCCGTTGTCACCATTGTAATTTTCACGACTTTATCTTTATAAGGATGCAATTGCCCACTTCCCAGTTCCCAGACTGGGTTTGGAGATATAGTTTTACAGAAACATTTAGGAATGTCTGTAATGTAAGTTAAAAGCTAATACCGAAAGGAATCCACATATTTTCGAATTTCCTGTTTGCTGTATTGCTTAGTAAATGCCAGACGTCATGATGGCATGGTTGCGATTGATGGTATGCCGGATGGCCAGGGTACGAACTCACGGTAAGTCAGCTTGGCCGGCAGGCATCAACAGGCACAATAGTCTTACACTGATATCGTCACCCTCAGTTATTCGTCATCATTCAGCAGCAGGTCCAGAGCTTCGGGCTTTGAACCGTAAGGCACAGGTGTAGGAGCAAGACATTGCGCCGATTCGAAGGGCTGGAAGGGCAGCATCGCGGGGGCTGGAATGCGCCTGAGCGGCTGAGACCATCCCATTGGGACGGGGGTGTTCTGGGTGCACTCAGCCGCTCATGCTGGGAAATGCATCCAATGGAGCTCTACCCCATTCCCACCCGTTTCGAATGATTAGGCTGACCTTTAGTCTAGAACAAAGAAGGATGATGGTTGGCTGGTCCCGAGGATAGAAAGGACAGGTAATGACATCATATAATGAATCGAAGACGGCCCCGGCCCGATCCTCTGATAGAGGCTCATCAACACGTATCTCGTTGTGGACCATTTCGTTTTCCTCCACCGTGGTTTTTGCACCGACCTCAACGGGTTGGAAGATTACGATGTTCAGAAACCATTAAGGTCGTAATTGTATATTCGTTGAGTTAGGTTAGTCTTTCCATTCCATGAAGACTACTTTATAATTATTGGATGATAGGATGAGGTTTTCACTGTGTTGAACCTGTCCTACCTGCTCAGTGAACGAATATACAACGAATATACAATTACGATCTTAATGGTTTCTGAACATCGTTACCTTCCAACCGGTTCAGGTCGGTGCAAAAACTACGGTGGAGGAAAACGAAATGGTCCACAACGAGATACGTGTTGATGAACATCTATCAGAGGATCGGACCGGGGCCGTCTTCGATTCATTATATGATGTCATTACCTGTCCTTTGTATCTATCCTCGGGACCAGCCAACAGTCATCCTTCCTTGTTCTAGACTAAAGGTCACCCTAATCATTCGAATGGAGAGCTCCATTGGATGCATTTCCCAGCATGAGCGGCTGAGTGCACCCAGAACACCCCCGTCCCAATGGGATGGTCTCAGCCGCTCAGGCGCATTCCAGCCCCCGCGATGCTGCCCAATTCCAGCCCTTCGAATCGGCGCAATGTCTTGCTCCTACACCTGTACCTTACGGTTCAAAGCCCGAAGCTCTGGGCTTGTTGCTGAATGGTGACGAATAACTGAGGGTGACTATATCAGTGTAAGACTATTGTGCCTGTTGATGCCTGCCGGCCAAGCTGACTTACCGTGAGTTCGTACCCTGCATGGCCATCCGGCATACCATCAATCGCAGCCATGCCATCATGACGTCTGGCATTTAATAAGCAATACAGCAAACAGGAAATCGAAAATATGTGGATTCCTTTCGGTATTCGCTTTAACTTACATTACAGACATTCCCAAATGTTTCTGTAAAACTATAATATCTCCAACCCCAGTCTGGGAACTAGGAAGTGGGAAATTGCATCCTTATAAAGATAAAGTCGTGAAAATTACAATGGTGACAACGGCTGCTGGTACACACCATGGCTCACACATTTTGGCATACAAAACGCATGGCCACATTGACTTTTTCTCTGCGGTTGTTTGTGTGCTGAGCATTGCTGTCCCGTGACGCCTCAATATAGCTCAGGGGACATTGAGCGAGAAAATATAATATAGCGGAATTCCATGCATAAAATACACAGCCGAATCAAGAACATAGAGTCAATAGGGGTACTTCAATTACTAAAGCAGGCACGTAGGAAGAAGGAGGATGAGTAATTTCCAAAAGAAATGTGTTGTTCTTCCACAATCTCTTCCTATTAAAGGAGGCATTAACCAAAACATCCCCTTCTCCATATGTGCCGACAACCTGCATGTCAATGTTCTATGCAGTTTGTGCGATATTCTTGCTCAATAATGAGCTGCGGGGCAGGAAGCTTCTTAGGAAAGCTTAGAATAATCACCTCGACCCGTCAGTGAACGCTAAAACACGGCTGACCGGGAACGCGGCGGCACGGCGCCAGCCGCCGCGTGGTGCTAGTGTGCGCGTAACTAACGGGGAGACTTCAACGCCTGGCGCCGCCCCGACAGGCTTCCGTTCAACCGCTCGCAGCAGGCTAGGTTTTTGTCCTAGATTTTTTTGATTGGTATCCTACGGCTTCAAACATGCCAGGGACCAATAAAATTAAGTAGTGAAGACGATTAAAAAAAATCAAAATTCGACGATACACCCTAATGGGTACTTACCGATGGGTATGTCTATCAATTACCAAATCCTCGAGCAGTTTGGGCTCAATACTGCTCCACCAAATTGGGAGCTACGCTGCTGGCCATAACAGATACACCTGCAGTCTGCACCCTAATTTTCCTATTGGCCAGGAAAGAGTGGGTCGTTCATCACCAACTTGCCACTAAAAATCCCGGCGTGTTTCAGCCGTCCAGGAGGAGCGCGGCCCGCGGCGGTGCCGGGCCCGGCCGCGTCATTCGAGCTCCCGTCGTCCGCCAGTCGCCGCCCCGTCCCCACCACCACCGCGAGCTCCCCACATTCCCCACCCTCCCCACGCCCCACCGTCTGCGGCGACGGCGGCGGCGGTGCCGGAGGCGGTCCACCTGCTGTCGCTGTTCCCGGCCAGCGACCAGCAGCTGCTGCTGTCCGGCTGCGCGCGGCTGCTGCTGCTGCTGCGGCTGGCCGCCGGAGCGGAGGGCAGCGGCCGGCTGACGCAGCTGGCGGCCGCCGTGCAGCAGATGCGGCTGGATCAGACGGAGAGCAGGCTGCTCGAGCTGCTGGCCGTGTTTGACGCAGGTGAGCTTGTCTTTTTTGTCGGATGTTTTTCGTGTGGACTAGGAAAGCATGTTTTGAAAATGAGCCACGGGATGTAAAGGCGCCTCGATCGCCTGCTATTTTTCTTCCCCTTGCAGCTAAGTAGCTGCCGGAACAAAACCTTTAAACCAAGGTTTAAACGGGTTCTTATACCGTGCGGCCGGTGAGGAATAGATGCGTAAAGTGGTGCTCAATGACTAGCCGAGATTATCTGGTAGCATTCAAAGAAAAATCAATCTTAACCCGTGTCTTAGCAGAGCTTTGATGTTTCCCTGTTAGTTCTCCAGCTAACGAAGGTCGATATGTAGGTATTTGTTCTTCACACCGTCAATTCAATTATGATGTATTTTCCACTAAATTCAGCTTTCAATTCATGACACGGCCTGCCCCTGCTTCAGGTCTGTCTCCGCTCTTGCTGCGAGGTCAGCTCGTCGTCTACATCCAGTCGCACCTCCAGGAGCTGCTGTCCTCCCACCTGGCCGTCAACTGCCGCCAGCAGCCCCGCCTGCGACAGCATCAGCTGCTACAGCTGCTGGCCCTCTGCCGGGCCATTCAGCAACTAGAGCTTCGGGGTGCGGCCACCGCCGCCCGTCCGGCTCTGTCTGCCACGGACTCGGACCGAGGCTGGCTTCAGTTTCTGCCTGGAGCATGGCCGGTCTCTCTGCTGTAGCTCAGGTGACCCAGGAGGTCAGCCCCGTTCGGATCAGGTCACTGGAGTCGGGACTGGGTCAGAACACTGGATTAAACCTCACTGTCGAGCTGCCCAGTGCCCAGAGCAGACCTCCGGGCTCCGGAACATGTGGGCACGACTATCCGCCTAAGATGGGAGGCATAGCCAGGACGTAGGCTTGGATATGTTACCGTTGAATAAGTCTCATCAGGGCCATACATTGTTCATCACACACGCCCGAACCAAATTAACCATACGGGTTTCATGTACAATCACGCATGTGAAAACTGCCGAGAGCCACTAGCTTGTCATATACGATTATCATGTCTGAGAAAACAAGAAGAAGACAGTGATGCTATTTCGTGGATGTCGCAACAGATTGATGTTGCACGACTTGTATCAGTTTCTACTGCACTATATGTGTAAAAAAAAATCCAATGAACTTGCGTGTTGTTTCGATATTAACTTCTAAATGGAATTGGTACGTTCCATGCATCAAAGCTAAATCGAATGTTTACCAGCACGGGCCAGCAAAAGCCACCAGCTGTTCTTACTAAGCCCGTCACAATCGCCGCTGAAACACGATAACGTTCTCTTTCAAAAAACATCCTTTTCGTTCTACCAATCTTACAGCAAATCAGCTCTCGAATGCCCCCAATCCTTTGCCATCATCGCTCACATTATGTCATTTTCTCCTTGGCATGAAGCCTCAAAACAGGTATTAACCACAAAATATAAAACATTTATTTGCCCAGCTTCGGGCCATTATCTTCAGCGATAAATACACATAAATATAAATTCAAGTAAGTACAAAACGGGGCGATCTCGTGTAATTAATGCCGAGGATGCCCGAGCTGAAATAGATCGGCACCGTCAGGCCGAACAGGAAAATGTGAAAGACGGTGGCCACACTGAACTTTCCGGACCGGAAAAGGTCATGTCACGCGACCAAGGACACTCGAAACTGCTGCCATCTATCAGGGAGGAGAATAGCGTCAACAAAATGGCAGCCAATACCCAAGCCTCAATCGCAGATCGCAATAATATTCACATCATTCACACTATTATGTATACCTCTTGGAAATAATCGTACCAAAATGTCCCACAGTCGAGTTATTTAAAGCATGCTTGTTACATCCAATAGCTCGCGAAGGGAAATCCTGGAGTGACACCAAGCTAATATCTAAGCGCGGCCCCAATTAGAGCGTCAGGAATGTCAGAAAATCAGGCCGGCGGCCGGAAGACAGCGCAAATCTGGCAGCTCCACGGCAAGCCGGTATCCACAGTCTGTCTGTTTGTACCATTGCGTGTGGTAACACGAGTCAATGCTAAAATCCCTCACAGCTAGCTGGGCCGGATCGGATCGTACAGCATTCCAGTTACAATAGCGACGCGGATACAGTATTATAGACAACCTCGCCGAAGCATTATCTGACCCGAGCGCAAGGCACCTCATCCATGGAGCATAAAATAAGGCACAAGAACATACAGCCGCCCGAAGTACGGTAATCGCACGCGGAGTGAGCTCATACTATGCACTGACAAAATATAAATCTCTCGTCTGGCATGGCATCCTAATGACCCACGTGACCGAGCCTGCAGGAGTTCAGTGGGAAGCACGCCATATCACGTGACAGCCCAACTATAGAGCGTTCACCCAGGAATGTGTTGGCGAACACCACCTCTCATCTCTTTCACGGACCTCACGAAGTCAATATGCTACAACAGCCCAGGAAGAATAAGTTGTGTTCGCACAATGTGGGACAATCGTGCCTCCGGGGGCGCAAAAACTGCACACCAAGCACAATATTCATTGTGACTTTTGCCACCATTTGATTGAATGCATACAGCTACCATCGATAGAATAAAACTGGCGACGTGAGCACCGAATGCCCAGCTGCCCCTCATTATTCCCTAGGAAGACAGCTCTGTGTCGAGTGATAAAAACATCAGTCACTTCATTACTTGAGCCGGATAGCTAGCTGCGTCATGCTTTTGCGGCGCCTCAGCTTCACAGCGGAGCTCTACAACGCCTCTCACCAGGCAGGCGTCACCGTTCCACGATCAAGTTACTCCTTTACACATCACGTTCGCCCCACCAATACAGGAGGCCATCCGTCTGCGTTCACGTGCAACATTAACGAACAGCGTCCTCCCAGTGCTCAGCTGCTTCTGCGGGCAGATGAAGCTGGCTGCAGCCCACCCCACTGTTGGGGCTCAGACCATGGCGTTTCTCAATTTCCACTTAAGGGATGGAGTCGTCAATAACGGAATAGAGACGCTGATTAATCTAAACAACGGAAGAGGGCGCTACTCCGAGCCCCAGCGACCGTCAAGGGTCCAAGCGACCAATCATGGTACTTCACAATCTTTCAGCGAGCAGTCGGAGCCTCAGTGATCGATTCTAGACTCAATTCAGTCTCAAAGCGACCAAAAGTACGATCGTCGGCCCTCCAGATATGGCTCCAGACAGCCCTCAGCCCTCAGTCTCTAAGCAACCGAGCTCGATCCTCTTCGATCCTCAGAAGACGACCCTCAATCCCTTACCAGCAGACCGTAAACACTCCTCGGTCACAGTGCCTGGCGTCAGAGTGTAGCCAGCTGCGGCATGCTGTGCAGATTGCCCACCGAGTTGACGCCCAGGCTGATGGTGTCGGCGCGTGGTCGGCTGTTCTGGTGGGCCACCGCCACCGACAGACAGCGCACCCACTCTTCCGTCTTCTTACCGTCCTAAAGAGGGAGCGAGACGTCAGAAAATGTGTTATACAGAAGAGTTTGACAATACTAAATCAATAAGTCGATTGTGAATGGCTGACCACCGATACACACTGCCGCAGACAGACGCCTATGACCTATCCAGTTCGGCCACACTCAAACACAAACCACGAACAAAGAAATTGCATTAGAATACAAAATATAAGCTGCAGCTACACAGTCAAAGTCAATTATTATTATTCATTTCTACATAAGTTCAGTTTAAAACAAACTCATCTGACTAGAAACAATAGGAACTTCTGAGTGATACTGGCCGGCTTGCTCTCTCCGCTGGCAATCCTATAGACACTGGACTCTGTTCCCTGGCACTCCTGTCGTTAATCAACACCGGACAGATCACATCTCTGATCCTTTCCCACCCCACCCTGTGCTCTGTTCACGCTTACCTTGGCTTTGAGCACGTAGGTGCGGTCGTGGGTGAAAATCTCGAAAGCCTTGGGTATGTTTCGCCCGCTGCGAGAGACCTTGACCGAGCGAATCTCGTGCACGCCGATCTCGTGGTTGTCCAGTCGCGGTTGCTCAGACTGCCGAACGAAACAGAAGGCAAAAGTTTAAAACAGATCAACTGTTAAACGCCCGCTAGGCATGGGTGAGACGGTTTCCACATCGCACTTCTGGTCGAGGGTAGGCAAAAATATATAGATATGACTCTTTTTCTAAAAACGCAAGAAGCTAAACGAAAAAAATTAAACCAATGTGTAGAAAAGTCGATAGCATCGTCATCCCGATATTGAATAGAGACTGGACTTGGAGACTACGTATCACCCTTCCTCATAATATTTTGTCATACCATGGCTACTTTCAATAGATTGAGTACTCGCAACTCAGCTGCGATTGAGTTATCTACTCACACATCTGTAACTGAGATGAGCCCCCGACAGAGTGAAGTAGCGTGTCCGCCAGCGTTTGAAGATCTTCCAGCGTCCCTTCTTCTCCTTCAGCTGACCCTCCATCACCGGCTGGTCCGGCTGCGGACGCAGGTCACGAGAGGTCAGGTCACGAGAGGTCACAGGATATCAGGTAGCAAGAGAAGTCAAGTCGTGGGAAATCATGTTACGGGGGGTTAGGCTACAGGATGAGTAAGGTCACGGGAAAGGTCAGATCACAGGTTATCGTTCAGAGGTCAAATAAGGATCGGCAGATACGTGGGCATGAATAAAAAACACGGGCAGGAAAGATTAGTTCATATGAAGTAGTAGGCACACGTTATATGAATGGTCATGCCAGAGTTCGACTTCGTAAGTAGCTATTTGATTTTGAAAAATTCAAAGCATCATTTTTTGTAGCAAAACTCGACCACCAAACTAATATCCGTCTCGAATCGTTCACCACACCCAGGTGGATGCACTTCCCTGCCAGCCTCCCCTCCCTCACACAAAGCTCACACTGACCTTGACGAATCCCTCGGCCTTCTCGGGGTGATTGCAGAGGAAGCAGCCCCACTGCTGCTGCATTCCGTTGTACTCGAACACGTCGAAGAAGCGCGCGCTCCGCAGCTCCTGTAGTAGTACGTCCGTCTCCTGAGCAGCACAGACAAAGAGCAAAGTGTCAGTGAGGCAGATTAGAATGCCACTGAGGCAGGAATGGCGTGACACGGAGGGGGAGGGAAATAGGGTGTCAGTAAGGTAGAAAAAGAGTCAAAAGACTGGGATAGTACCTACGGCACGGAAGAGATCACAGGGTCAACGGAGCAGCTGTGGAGTAGCGCAGAGGTCATCAGTATGTCAGCGAGGCAGGACAGGGAATCAACAAGTCAGGCATAGTTATCATGTCACGGGGAAAAGCAAAGTGTCAGTGAGGCCCACCGGGATACTAACGGCAAGAATGCCGAGGTAGGGGCAGAGTTTCATCGATGTAAGGGTGTAAATCACAGTGTAAAACAGAGGTTAAGGGTGTAAAACACTAGCCGGTCATCAGCGAAACAAGGGTGTTGATAGGAAAATGTAAAGAATTTCGAGTGACAAAACAACCTCGGAGACGCACTCATGTGAGCACCTTGCTATCATCGAACAGCTTTAGTGAAATCCCCTGGTTCTCGTTAATTAAGATGGAGCGCTTATCGATTCAAAAATGACTTGTATTAATTAGCTCACGCCCCAGGCGTAGCTCCAACGGGTCGGTCTTGTTTCCAGCCCCGAATCAGTCGGTTCAACCCCACAGTACCAGTGCCCCGCGTATTCAGTGTCAGCCATTCTGCATCAGTCCCCCCGCAAGCCCAGAAAAGTGATCTCCCTCTGCGATGCCTTAAAAACTTCGATTTATTTCTTTGGTTTATTTATCAACATAACAAAACAATACAAGTCAAATCACAGCACTTGCGAATGGCAATAATCTCAGCCATACATGAAGACGGTAAGCCCCCTCTGCTACACAATAACACATCACGATCAAGATAACATATTGCTCCTTCGCTGCATTGAAAGTATCCAGGCGAGATACCCGTCTTCGGACACCAAAACACAGATGGTACAAAAAACAAAACACTCTGCTTGAGTATACTCTCTGCCACACCAGAGCTGGCGGGCACTATCCTACACGACTAGGGAACCCGTCTTCTTCAGTGAAAGACTCGAACGATCGCCTTAGTCGACCTCCTCAACAGTGGGTCCCTGGTTATCCTGTCCGCCGAACTGGCCTCCCTGCTGTCCGCCGAACTGGCCGCCCTGCTGCCCGCCGGCGCCGTGCAGCTTGGCCATGACGGGGCTGCAGGCCGACTGCAGCTCCTTGAGTCGGTGCTCGAACTCGTCCTTCTCGGCCAGCGAGTTGTTGTCCAGCCACTTGATGGCGTCGTCACAGAGCTCGGTGACGCGCCGCCGGTCGCTCTCGTCCAGCTTCTGGCCGGCGTCGTTGACCGCCTGGCGCACCGAGAAGACGTACGACTCGAGCTGGTTGCGCGCGGCCACCCGCTCGCGCTGCGCGTCGTCCTCTGCCTTGAAGCGCTCGGCCTCGTTGACCATGCGCTCGATGTCGGCCTTGCTGAGGCGGCCCTTGTCGTTGGTGATGGTGATCTTGTTGGAGCGGCCGGTGGACTTGTCGGCAGCGCTGACGTTGAGGATGCCGTTGGCGTCGATGTCGAAGGTGACCTCGATCTGGGGCACGCCGCGCGGCGCCGGCGGGATGCCGGTCAGGTCGAAGCGGCCGAGCAGGTTGTTGTCCTTGGTCATGGCTCGCTCGCCCTCGAACACCTGGATGGTGACGGCCGGCTGGTTGTCCGAGTATGTGGTGAACGTCTGCTGCTGCTTGGCCGGGATGCGCGTGTTGCGCTCGATCAGCTTGGTCATGACGCCGCCGGCCGTCTCGATGCCGAGCGAGAGCGGCGCCACGTCCACCAGCAGCACGTCCTGGATGGCCGAGCTGGAGTCGCCCGACAGGATGGCCGCCTGCACGGCAGCGCCGTACGCCACCGCCTCGTCCGGGTTGATGGACTTGTTCAGCTCCTTGCCGTTGAAAAAGTCCTGCAGCAGCTTCTGGATCTTGGGGATGCGCGTCGAGCCGCCGACCAGCACGATCTCGTGGATGTTCGCCTTGTCCTTCTTGGCGTCCCTGAGCGCCTTCTCGACGGGCTCGAGCGTGCCGCGGAACAGGTCCATGCACAGCTCCTCAAAGCGGGCCCTCGTCACCTTAGTGTAGAAGTCGATGCCCTGGAAGAGCGCGTCGATCTCGATGCTGGCCTCGGTGCTGCTGGACAGCGTGCGCTTGGCTCTCTCGCAGGCGGTGCGCAGCCTCCGCACGGCTCGCGCGTCGCCCTTGAGGTCCTTCTTGTTCTTGCGCTTGAACTCGTCGGCCAGGTGGTTGACGAGTCGGTTGTCAAAGTCCTCGCCGCCCAGGTGCGTGTCGCCGGCCGTGGAGAGCACCTCGAACATGGAGCCGTCGGCGATGCTCAGGATGGAGACGTCGAACGTGCCGCCGCCCAGGTCGAAGATGAGCACGTTCTTCTCGCCGCCGAGCTTCTTGTCGAGGCCGTAGGCGAGCGCGGCCGCCGTCGGCTCGTTGATGATGCGCTTGACGTTCAGGCCGGCGATCCTGCCGGCGTCCTTGGTGGCCTGGCGCTGCGAGTCGTTGAAGTAGGCCGGCACCGTGATGACGGCGTCGGAGATCTTGGAGCCCAGGTACGCCTCGGCCGTCTCCTTCATCTTGGTCAGCACCATCGAGCTGATCTCCTCGGGCGTGAACCGCTTCCGCTCGCCCTTGTACTCGACCTCGATGCGCGGCTTGCCGGCCTCGTTGGCCACGGTGAACGGCCAGTGTTTGAGATCCTGCTGGATCTTGGGGTCGTCGAAGCGCCGGCCGATGAGCCGCTTGGCGTCGAACACGGTGTTCTTGGGGTTCATGGCCACCTGACCTTTGGCGGCGTCTCCGATCAGCCGCTCCGTGTCGGTGAAGGCCACATAGCTAGGTGTGGTCCGGTTGCCCTGGTCGTTGGCGATAATCTCCACCTTGCCGTGCTGGAACACGCCCACACACGAGTAGGTCGTGCCCAAGTCTATTCCGATCGTCGGAGCCATCCTCGTGTGAATGTTTTCAGTAGCTTTCGAAATAACGCAATTCGCAAATCACGATACGTCGCTGTTAGCACAGTAGCAGTGTTGCGCACTGTCGCCCGTACTCTATTGCTCTCAATGAGACTTCTGGCGCTGGGACTCAACAGCCGCGCTTATATAGTTGGTCCACCGAAACGGCTCCCGTCGCGTTGTTTCGCGTGTTCTCCCGAACGCTGGGAGCTCCGTGAGTTTACTCTATCTTTCACGAAAACTCGGGACGCGGCGGCCGACGCGCGCCCGCTATTGGCTGACGCTCTGTGACGTCACACCTGGGACGGCCGCTGATTGGCTGGCGCCGGGCCGCACCGACGCTGCCGCCCGGCGCGGCCCGTGAGGGGGGGGGGAGGGGAGGGGTGGGTCGGTGATGGTGGGGAGAGTTCGGGAGCTGATTGCCCGTCAAGGGGAGGGGGAGGGAGGGAGGAGAGCCGCCACGAGTGGTCCCGAACTGCCCGGTTTCGTGCTCCAAGGTCACGACGTTGAATTGTTGATTGATTGCAGAGCTGCAATGCGTAGTTTCTGGCGTCGTCTGGCGACCTGCAACTGACAGACACACTGCGGCCGGGATATGGGTCGAGTTGTAGCATTCGAGATTCTGACAGAAATTTGATAAGCCTTTGCTTCGATGTGGCTTGAGGGCTGCTGGTGTGGATAAGACGTTTGACTTAAAGGCTGGGAACAGTCAAACCAGGGCTGCGAAGTCAATGGATTTGCTGCGACTCCGACTTGGACTCCGGCTTTCGAAAACCAACTCCGACTCCGACTCCGTGCAGATGTCTTCTCCCGAACGGTTGAATAAACGGTTGTTATAGCGGTTATATGTAGTAGGTACGTCAAAAACAGCACAAGCATTTCGTCCACCCTTAAAACAATGATGATCAAACATGAAACATTTTCTAAACTGTTCCTTCATAATAAACCTAAGTTCCTTTTAAAACGTGAAAAATATATAAAGCGATGGCAACATCTATATTATGAATTTTACATTAAAGCATGTAAAACATACCTATGTATTAATTTGTCGGCAAAACCACCTATAATTTTCTGATAGGTACGTCATCTTCCAATTAAATCTAAAGCTTTACATTTTCAAAGAAAAATTGACTGATCACTGGGCAGGCTATGTCAGGCATCAGAGTAATGCCATACAGGGCGAGTTCAATAATCGGTGAAATAACAGCGACCTACGCCATGCGTAATTTCGGGGGTTATTTGGCTAAACAGACCCTCAATTCGAGTCAGAATTTAATTCGTTTGAGAATGTCAGCGTGGTAAACGTAGGTAAATATGGATAAAGGCAATGGCCGTTAACTTAAAGGAAGACTGCCACCTTCAAAAAGTTTTCTCAGATCGGCCTATGATTTATTCCCTGGACAAAACAAAATTTTAGAATTCACCTGACAAAGTATCATCACGTGAATCGCGAAAAAAAATTGTCGATTATCATACAATTATCAATCGGTTAATGTCTAGCGACAATGTTTACACATCACTAGACTTCAAGGTCATAAGATTATTACATTTTATTTGAAAAAGTAAGGTATTTTATGATTTACTTATATATGATTTCATAAGAAATTGGCCATGTTTAATTTATTTTGCATTTAAGTTCGTAAAACATTCAAAAATCATGGCTCATTTGGAATGGGTCTGGCCCATGTTAAACCCCATTTCCCACACTTTTTTTGGAAAAAATGAACTACTGAATATATAAGTTTAACTTTTATTTTGACACTCCAAAATTCTTCTCTGATCTCGAAACAATCAAAGTTTTGACATATATTTACCAAAAGATAAGAAAATTCATGTTTCAAAGTTATCGATAAACAGTAGAGATGTCGGTTTTCTTGGACTAAAAAAATGGCATCAAACTGAACTTTGGTCTCCGATTTCTCGCAAACGGGTTCGAATTTCGGAAAACCGACTTCAGTCTGCCCATAGGTGGCTCAGCTCTAGTGAAAACCGTTTTGTGGAAAAAAGGTGGCAGTCTACCTTTAAGGGGAAACAACCACTTGAAACAAATGAAATTGATTTGAAATGTGATTCTGCTAACCGCTTTCAGGAACTGGAAGCCTTTTCCCGAAAATTGGTCTCAATCATGAGTAATGAGCAAAATTAGTTGGGATGTATAAGTGTCTTTAGCAAATTATTTTTTATCTGACTGTGCTGACTCTGGAACCGGTTAATGAACTCTAACGTTTCAGGAGTCCAGCAAGAGCGAGACCTAAACGAATAGACACAAAAAAAGCTGCGATGCTCAATCCTGAGTTTCATTTTCAGCCGAAAAGCTCATTGTTTCCCTTTTAAAAAAGCGAAGCGTTACCACTAAAAAAATGTTTCACTTTTAACATAAAACGTCTCTAACCATGCATCTGCTCTGCAGTCAATTAGACATCCAAGTGATGCAAATAGACCAATAGACGCAGGTAAATGACGTTGGTAAATGACGGAGGCACAAACAATCAAATATATAACCAGTAAAGCGCCTTTTGGGCGAAGAACGAGCGAGCGAGATAGTGAGCCCTGCACGTGCGGAAGGGCGAGAGGGTGCTTCCAACGGACTTGTGCAAAGCACCCTTCTAACCGATCGCTAGCGGTGTGCCGAATTTGAACGCAGTCGGCCCAGCCGTTCCTGAGATCTGGAAGCGGCATTCTGCACGTGCGCACGTGCAAACGGGGTCCAAAATGACTTGCACGGCACCCTAATAACCGGTCCCCAACCGTGTACCAAATTTGACTGCAATCGGCCCAGCCGTTCTCGAGATCTGGAAACGCCCCCTGCACGTGCGCACGTGCAGTAGCATCCTAACTGCAACACATGGGAATGCATTGCCTGGTGGGTGCCTGCCTGTATGCCAAGTTTCAGCGAAATCGCCCCAGTAATTACCGAGTTACTGAAATGGGAACAAATTTGGCACCTCTTCTTTTTTATTTTGCACGTGCAGTGGGGGTCACTCACATAGATCAAGAGTATCCGACCTTTGGTAGAAGGGATGCAGCTACCCTATAAAAATTACCGCAAGACAATCGCTCAAGCCGCTGCTGAGATATGGGCCTCTCAAAATCATTACTTTTGCAAAACTGCTTGAACACCCTTGACTTTTCACGTGGCACGTGCCACGACGGTCACTGAGATGTATCAAAAGTAGTCAATTACGGGGTAGAAGGGATGGGGCTACCCAGCAAAAAAGACCGCAGGCCAATCGGTCCAGCGGTTGCTGAGATATAAGCCTCTCAAAAGCGTTACAGGCCGGGCCGGGCCGGGCCGGGCCGCTCATACTGAGATTTTTTCCGTTATATTGAAAAGACTTCGCTTCGCTCGCTGCGCTCGCTCGCTCGTAATCATTTCATAACATCAAACGCAGATCCACTGAAGCCCACTTTCATTTATGCATACATAGTCTCTGGCAAAACTGGAAAAAATGAAATTGGAAGCCCCCCCTAAAAAAAAAAACTTAAAGAGCGATTGCTTGCTTGTTCATAACGACAAGTCTTTTCATCCTTGAAACGCTAAAAGTCCAAAATTTGTAGTGGAAAATGCCCGGCGATATGCGATCGTAGCTAGCCTCCCTTCACCGTTCTCTGAGGAAGATGGAAAAGCATGGGACACGCAGGAAAGGTGAAAATAAACCAACACACCACATCAGAGGCCTCTTGCACCAAAACACCTGACTAAGTAGAATCGGCAAAATACCTACCAAGTACAGCCCACCGCTAAAGTAATGTGTGGTTTTACTGTATGCCTGGCCTATTCAAATACATTAGCTTGAGGGGTGTGGTAATAACTGGTGTAAGCAAAGTGACCACGGTCAAAAACGAATTACCAAGTCAACATTTTGGGATGTCCTCGTTCAAAAAACGGCTAAGAGCTTGACTGGCTAATCGTTCCTAGGCTTCAGAAGCAGAACATACCCATGACTGAAACCACACATTACTTCTGCTGTGGACTGTACCTAGTAAAACTACTTACGGCGGTAACTTCTCTTGCACCATCCTCCTACTTACCTAGGTAAATTTCAGTGTATAGAAATAAGTTTGACAGCTCGCGTTTTTAGGATTTGTTTTATTTATAGATTGTAGTTCCTAATTTACCTATATAAGAACACCCGTTGACTATCATGTATTGTGCCTATTGTTAACCCGCGCCCCACTGGGGGGGGGGGGCTATTTATAGCCCCCCTCCCGTTTTTCTGCAATAACTTCCGAACCGCTTGACGTATCGACGCCAAACTTTCAGTACCTTAGTACCTTCGGCTGCATCAATTTGACACCTTGTGCCAAAATTTGAACTTCGTACCTACCATAGGTCGGCCGGAAATGACGTCAGAGTGACGTCATGTTCGGCCGATTTCGACGCAAAACATTGAACCACGGCAATCGCTCCCAAGAGCTCAGTTTTTAAGCTAGATCCAATTTCTTTGCATGAGAGGACTCAGAATAGACTGCGCTATCAAACTGCTATCTCGGATTTTCGAAATTTTGAAAATTCCGAAAATTTCATATAATAAAATTCAAAATTTATATTTTTACATTTTTTTTCCAAATTTTTTTGACTTTTCGAAAAAAAAACCTGAATATATGTGATAGAACGCATTATTATGACTAACTCTAGCAAGTTTTAGCTAAATATCTTCAAAAATGGCCAAGTTATACGCATTATTGCAAAAAATTAAAAATTATTAATTTTTCAAATCAATTTTTCAGCACGAATTTGACATCGTACGCCAATATAAATAGCACCATCGTGTTCCTGATTTCAAACTGCATCAAATAGACACCTTTTTTGTTGAAAACTTTTAACTTCAAAATTTGACCTTTTTTGACCTGAAAGTGACCTGACCTAAGCTAAATTTGACTCAAAATCAGGGTTGTGCTTGACTCATGAGTCGAGTCAGAAATTTGACTCAACTCTGACTCAAATGAGTCAGATTTGAGTCGAGTCAGATAAAATGTTGAGCTGTTGAGTTGAGTCAGAGTTGAGTCGGACAAAAATATTAAGGTGTTGAGTTGAGTCAGAGTTGAGTCAGTAAAATAACTTTTGACATTGAGTTGAGTCAAAAACATTTAGGAACATGAGTCAGCTGACTCAACTTTCTAGAAACAATATATAGTATAAGTTTTTCATTCTCCCCCCGCTTAACAACTTAGGCCTGGCCCTGCTGCCGGATTTTTTCACCCCCCCCCCCCGCTCAACAACTTTTTTATCTGAGTCAATTTTGAGTCAACACACTTGACTCAACAAAAAATTTGAGTCAAGTTTGAGTCAACTCATATTTTCATTGAGCCGCTTGAGTCATGAGTCGAGTCAAGGAAAAAAATCAGCTCCTTGTTTGAGTCAGAGTTGAGTCAGGACATTCTGAAGTTGAATGATGAGTCGAGTCGGCAAATTTTTTTGAGTCGAGCACAACCCTGCTCAAAATGACCTCGAATGACACAGACGACATCAAATTCGAAATGTTTGGCCTAAATGGACCATAAAACATGTGTCACGTGACCGACGGATGATATAATATTTTCGTGACCTGTGATGACCTGACCTTGACCTGAAAATCAAAGTACAAGTTTGGTACCCTCAGAGTATCTAGAGCATCTGTTCACGAGTGTGTGAACCAAAAATGAGCCTCATCTGACATGTAAGACGGCGGTCAGAGCCCAAAACGTGAGGAAGCCAAAATGCTAATAATTTTTACTTTGACCTGACCTGTGACGTCATCGGTGACCTCGAGGTCAATGAAATTAGGTTTCGCTCGACAGTTTTTCCGGGGCTATCAGACGCCGTTTGAATTTTGACGATCGGCCCAGTAGTTTCGGAGTTAGGAGGGGGGGGGGGGCTATGAATAGCCCCCCCCCCCAGTAGGGCGTGTTATACGCAGACCCCAGTGGGACGCGGGTAACCAATTGAATCATTTTATATAAGCTTTTGCTAGTTATTTTGAAGGCCTGAGTTAGCCGTCAAATCGTCAAAAATTTCTCAGCGAGAACTACTTTCCGGCTTTCGATGCGAGAGGAAAACGGCCGATCGAAGTAAAACACTGGCAAGTTCCCATGCCGCTCGGTAAAATTTCTAGGTCAATTTTCACGGTAGCATTTTTTGGTAGGGTAGGTACTTTGGTGCAAGTGAATCTAGGTAAAATCGGAATTTACCTAGGTAGTTAGGTAGGTACTAGGTAGGTAGTATGGTGCAAGATGCCTCAGCTCCCGCATTCTCCATCAATCTCCACATCAGCTCCCGAATTCTCCACCAACCTCCCCAACCCTCCCCACCCCTCCCCTCCCCTTGACGGGCAATCAGCTCCCGAACACTCGGCACCAGCACCGACCCACCCCTCCCCTCCCCACTCCCCCTCACGGGTCGTGCCGGGCGGCAGCGTCGCACGCTGGGCCGGCGGACCGGAAAAGCGCTAGAAATACCCCCAAGAGTGACTTTCCACAATATGAACAAAATATGTATCATTCGATCCCAAATTGATCAAAGCGTACGATTCTGATGCTTGCTTGCTGCTTGCTTGCTTTGTGTTTTCGGCCTGCCGCCAGGGGCGATTTCGGCCGTGCTGTCCTTCTGGGTTGGACTGCGTTAGGAGGCAGGCCTCCTGCGATTAGCGACATGCCAGCTGCATGTCCTTTGGCGTCACGGTAACACGCTTGGCGTGGGCAGCGCACGGGTTGATGTCCTCGGTGAGGCCGGTCAGATAGGCCTCGCCGGCCTTTTGTAGAGCCGCAACGGCATCGCTCCGGATGCGCAGGTTGGTCTGGGAGTCCTTTCAGCTGTGGTCTCTGAAAGGACTCTGAAATCTGTTTTTCATCTTTTTTTTTAAATATATTTTTTTTTTTTTATTTATGATTATTATTGCTTTTTTGTGGGCTTTATTATTTTTTTATTTTTTTTTTTGTGGGCTTTTTTTTTTTTTTTTTTTTTTTTTTTTGCCTCTTTTGCCTCTTTTGATATCTTTGACACATATTTTCACACACAATAAACAGTCACACACATACACGGAACATTCAGAGATTTGACACTTCAGTGATTTTTTTTTTTTTTTTTTTTTTTTTTTTTTGTCCATTATATATATATATTTTATATTTTTTTAATATGATTTTTTTTTTTTATTTTTTTATTTTTTTTTTTGTTTTTTTTTTTTTAATCATCATTTTTATTTCTTTTTTTTTTTTTCTTTATTATTTTTTTTTTTTCGTGGGGGGGGGGCGGCCCGGGAAGCGAGCGGCACGTCTCGGAGTTGGAGGTTGCGCCGCCCCCGCCCCCAGGCCAGCCCGTGCTCCTCCTTTGTTGATGCGTGGGGGGGGGCAGCCCGGGAGGCGATGCCATTTTTGCCCTAAGGTCGAAATTGAAGTGGTCAGTTGTCACCAAACACAAGACTATTTAGACTCGCTAGTGGCCACCACATTTGCCGATTTTAATGCTAATCTTTAGTTGATATTTATTAGTTGACCAGTTGTCGTTTTGAACGCAATTTTCTGTCAGACTAGTTCAGGGCACTGTTGTTCACTGTACCAACAACATTCTTACATATTGCATCGCTTTTCTGCAAGATAAGCTAGCTTTTTGCAAGCAGCTGCAAGACCTAAATAAAAATCATATCTAAATTTTTAAATAGACTTTTATAAAAACGTTATTTCGAGCAGCTAAAAATGAACATCTTATACTAGCCTCAGATAACTCATCTTTCGTTCCATATAGGTGCTTTGCTGCTTTTCCCTGCTACTTTTCGAGATATGCGCCAGTCAACCATATGATGTAGGGGCAATTGTCACCTCGCCGCTCTTCTGACGGCCCGGCGCTCTTTAAAGCGCCGAAATTTATGAAAAACGAATGCTTATAATCTGAATAAAATATATGTCCCTGAGCTCAGAATTGATCAACGCACACAATGCTGTCAAAATTTTTGGGCCAAAGTCAATAATTAAGTCATTATGAACCCCCAAACACAAGTCAGTGATAATCAACAACAACTTGCTCTTTAGTTAGACTTTTTGAGAAATGTTATTTCGAGCCGCTAAAGATGAGCATGTCATGCAAACAACTAGTCGATTGTCTGTCATGCCCTATTGACGATTATTGCCTATTACTGCTACTTTTTGAGATATCGTCTGCTTAGTCACCTGAAATAGCCACCCTACCGCGGTAGGGTGGCATAGCAGCTATATCAGGTGACTAAGCAGACGATATCTCGAAAAGTAGCAGTAATAGGCAATAATCTTCACTAGGGCATGGAAGACAATTGACTAGTTGTTTGGATGACATGCTCATCTTTAGCGGCTCAAAATAACATTTTTCAAAAAGTCTAACTAAAGAGCAAGTTGTTGTTGAATATCACTGACTTGTGTTTGGGGGTTCATAATGACTTAATTATTGACTTTGGCCCAAAAATTTTGACAGCATTGTGTGCGTTGATCAATTCTGAGCTCAGGGACATATATTTTATTCAGATTATAAGCATTTGTTTTTCATAAATTTCAGCGCTTTAAAGAGCGCCGGGCCGTCAGTAGAGCGGCGAGGTGACAATTGCCCCTACATCATGTGGTTGACTGGCGCATATCTCGAAAAGTAGCAGGGAAAAGCAGCAAAGCACCTATATGGAACGAAAGATGAGTAATCTGAGGCTAGTATAAGATGTTCATTTTTAGCTGCTCGAAATAACATTTTTATAAAAGTCTATTTAAAAATTTAGATATGATTTTTATTTAGGTCTTGCAGCTGCTTGCAAAAAGCTAGCTTATCTTGCAGAAAAGCGATGCAATATGTAAGAATGTTGTTGGTACAGTGAACAACAGTGCCCTGAACTAGTCTGACAGAAAATTGCGTTCAAAACGACAACTGGTCAACTAATAAATATCAACTAAAGATTAGCATTAAAATCGGCAAATGTGGTGGCCACTAGCGAGTCTAAATAGTCTTGTGTTTGGTGACAACTGACCACTTCAATTTCGACCTTAGGGCAAAAATGGCATCAGAATCGTACGCTTTGATCAATTTGGGATCGAATGATACATATTTTGTTCATATTGTGGAAAGTCACTCTTGGGGGTATTTCTAGCGCTTTTCCGGTCCGCCGGCCCAGCGTGCGTCGGTGCGGCCCGGCGCCAGCCAACCAGCGGCCGTCCCAGGTGTGACGTCACACTGAGTCAGCCAATAGCGGGCGCGCGTCGGCCGCCGCGTCCCGAGTTTTCGTGAGAGGTAGAGTAAACTCACGGAGCTCTCACGTTCGGGATGTCACGGGAACCGCCGCGATGGTAGCCGTTTCTGTGGCTGAACTATATAACCGAGGCTCTCTGGTCCCAGCGCCAGAAGTCTCATTGAGAGCAACAGAGTACGAGCGACAGTGCGCTACACTGTTACTGTGCTAGCAGCGATATTACCAGCGACAAATCGTGATTCGTGAAGTGCGTTATTTCGAAAGTTTCTGAAGACATTCGCACGAAGATGGCTCCGACGATCGGAATAGACTTGGGCACGACCTACTCGTGTGTGGGCGTGTTCCAGCACGGCAAGGTGGAGATTATCGCCAACGACCAGGGCAACCGGACCACACCCAGCTATGTGGCCTTCACCGACACGGAGCGGCTGATCGGAGACGCCGCCAAGGGTCAGGTGGCCATGAACCCCAAGAACACCGTGTTCGACGCCAAGCGGCTCATCGGCCGGCGCTACGACGACCCCAAGATCCAGCAGGACCTCAAGCACTGGCCGTTCACCGTGGCCAACGAGGCCGGCAAGCCGCGCATCGAGGTCGAGTACAAGGGCGAGCGGAAGCGGTTCACGCCCGAGGAGATCAGCTCGATGGTGCTGACCAAGATGAAGGAGACGGCCGAGGCGTACCTGGGGTCCAAGATCTCCGACGCCGTCATCACGGTGCCGGCCTACTTCAACGACTCGCAGCGCCAGGCCACCAAGGACGCCGGTAGGATCGCCGGCCTGAACGTCAAGCGCATCATCAACGAGCCAACAGCGGCCGCGCTCGCCTACGGCCTCGACAAGAAGCTCGGCGGCGAGAAGAACGTGCTCATCTTCGACCTGGGCGGCGGCACGTTCGACGTCTCCATCCTGAGCATCGCCGACGGCTCCATGTTCGAGGTGCTCTCCACGGCCGGCGACACGCACCTGGGCGGCGAGGACTTTGACAACCGACTCGTCAACCACCTGGCCGACGAGTTCAAGCGCAAGAACAGGAAGGACCTCAAGGGCGACGCGCGAGCCGTGCGGAGGCTGCGCACCGCCTGCGAGAGAGCCAAGCGCACGCTGTCCAGCAGCACCGAGGCCAGCATCGAGATCGACGCGCTCTTCCAGGGCATCGACTTCTACACCAAGGTGACGAGGGCCCGCTTTGAGGAGCTGTGCATGGACCTGTTCCGCGGCACGCTCGAGCCCGTCGAGAAGGCGCTCAGGGACGCCAAGAAGGACAAGGCGAACATCCACGAGATCGTGCTGGTCGGCGGCTCGACGCGTATCCCCAAGATCCAGAAGCTGCTGCAGGACTTTTTCAACGGCAAAGAGCTGAACAAGTCCATCAACCCGGACGAGGCGGTGGCGTACGGCGCTGCCGTGCAGGCGGCCATCCTGTCGGGCGACTCCAGCTCGGCCATCCAGGACGTGCTGCTGGTGGACGTGGCGCCACTCTCGCTCGGTATCGAGACGGCCGGCGGCGTCATGACCAAGCTGATCGAGCGCAACACGCGCATCCCGGCCAAGCAGCAGCAGACGTTCACCACATACTCGGACAACCAGCCGGCCGTCACCATCCAGGTGTTCGAGGGCGAGCGAGCCATGACCAAGGACAACAACCTGCTCGGCCGCTTCGACCTGACCGGCATCCCGCCGGCGCCGCGCGGCGTGCCCCAGATCGAGGTCACTTTCGACATCGACGCCAACGGCATCCTCAACGTCAGCGCTGCCGACAAGTCCACCGGCCGCTCCAACAAGATCACCATCACCAACGACAAGGGCCGGCTCAGCAAGGCCGACATCGAGCGCATGGTCAACGAGGCCGAGCGCTTCAAGGCCGAGGACGACGCGCAGCGCGAGCGGGTGGCCGCGCGCAACCAGCTCGAGTCGTACGTCTTCTCGGTGCGCCAGGCGGTCAACGACGCCGGCCAGAAGCTGGACGAGAGCGACCGGCGGCGCGTCACCGAGCTCTGCGACGACGCCATCAAGTGGTTGGACAACAACTCGCTGGCCGAGAAGGACGAGTTCGAGCACCGGCTCAAGGAGCTGCAGTCGGCCTGCAGCCCCGTCATGGCCAAGCTGCACGGCGCCGGCGGACAGCAGGGCGGCCAGTTCGGCGGGCAGCAGGGAGGTCAGTTCGGCGGACAGGACAACCAGGGACCCACCGTTGAGGAGGTCGACTAAGTCCGTAGGCAACGGCTTTTATAAAAGACAGGCCTTTCAGGGATGCAGGATAGTGTCCTCCAATCTAGGTGTGACATAATGTATGCTTAGCGTTTGAGGTCAGTATCTTTCCCCTCAGTGTTTTTCTGTGGAAATGTTTGTAGCCGGTATCTGGCAATGATGATTGTAGTTTTGCCATGATTTCGGCGATGATGAGATTATCGTCGAGAGCTTTGTTAGCGATCAAGCTTGCCATTGAGAAGTGCTGTGATACCATGCTGTGTGTTGTTCCTATGTTGTATTTATAAATAAATAGAAAAGGCAAAACAAAGATGTTTGAATCATGTTACTTCATGAGAGAAAGAAGGCAAAGAGAAAGAAGCAATAACTGATCGTTCCACGTACTTGGAAACTGCCAGAGTTGTCAATATGAAGATGTTGGAATGACGACAGCACCAGGCACCTAGTTACTGGTCATTTGAAGCGATCACAATGGGGCCACTGAAAGGTGCCGTTAGGATGGGGGTTATGGACTAAGAGGCCAGCTTCGGGGTGGATGGCTTCGGGGTGGATATGGTGGCATAATCGAACAAAAGATGCATAACATTCAACATCATGTTTTCCACTCAACATACCAAGTAAATTTATTGAGGTAGTAGAAGATTATGAATATATATATATATATATATATATATATATATATATATATATATATATATATATATATATATATATATATATATATATATATATATATATATATATATACAATATATATAAAAATATATAGGTAATCATAGACCTCTGTATACATCTAAGGTGCGAACACATTCGCAGTGCGTGGACTTATTTAAAGTCGAGAGTAGCTTAACCCTCGCCCGTATCGGGGAGGGGGGTCGAACGGACCACTCCTCGGTTTTTCGCGAATTACTCGCGTAAAAAGCGGCCGATCGCGACGAAACTTTCCGTACCCTCGAGTTGATTATTTCTAGACCTACCCTGAAAATTTCATGGCCCTAACCCAAATGACTTTTGACCTTATCAAGCGTTCAAACATGTGATATGATGTTGCCCCATGCATTAGGGTGGGTGGCAAGGTTACCTGAAGGTCAGGTCAGGTCATTGACCTTTGATGACCTCGGTTCACTTTTTCGAGTTTTACATGTTTCTAGGCTAGTTTTGGAGCTGAATTCGAATTTAGCAACCATATGAACATTTACGAAGTAGTTTTGGTGCCTTCGTAACATGTTACGAAGCTATTAAGATGTCTAGTCGTAAAAGCTTGAAATCATATATCACACTACGACCTTCTAACAGGTCCCGATTTTCCCGACTTTTGGGTCATTGACCTGACCTGGAAGGTCAACCGATGATCTAGGACCTTAAAAGTGGGTATCATCGGCTTCCTCTCGTCACGGGCAACACGCTCGTTTTTTCCGCCAAGCTCTAGCTCGATCAGGGGCGAAATGGCAAGGGGGGTCCAACTGACCCCCCCCCCCCTCATACGTTCGCGGCTGAAAAAACACCAATACGGGCGAGGGTTAAAGGCTACAGTTGTCAACACTGATTCAGAAATAAGAATGTGAGGACGCGTGCTGTTCTTCATCGAAGCCTAAATTATTATTAAAGGGACCCTCCCACCTTCAAAAAAGTTAATGAATTGGCATGAAAGTGATGTCGCTCGGTTCAGAAAGAGCGGAAACGAATATCTACCAAATTTCACCGAAAAATATTCACCGGTTTTCAAGATATTAGACTTTTACTTTTGTTTACTTTTTGGGATCTCCGCTGTTCCTAGCGACTTTATTTGGAAGCAATAGTTTGACAGCTAAAAGTGCGGCACTTGTTGCGCGCAAAGCAGCATATACCACCGCGTGCTACAAAACGTTTTAGTCAAACATTTAAAAATCGTTAGATATCTGCGCTGACGTCACACATTCAGAGGGGTATTCCTATGCATTAGCCCCTCTGAATCAAAATGCTGCAATTTTGAAATTCAATATTTCCGATTTAAGGCATTTCTCGATCTTGTGAGTGCCGAAACCGGTAATTGTGAGCCAGGGACCCCATTTTGACTATCTCAACTCAAATCTAATGTTAACCCGCGCACCGACGGGGGTCTGCGCCAACTTAGTACCGACGGGGGGGGGGGGCGGATGACCGCCCCCCCCTGAGATCTCGAGAACGAAGCAAGATAGCGACAAGCGGTAAACGGCATCGGATACGCACGGTCAAGATCTACAATTTTTACTGAGGTCATTTTCAGGTCAGGTCAAAGATGACGTCACAGGGGTCGAAAAAGTCAAAATGGCGGCGCTAAATATGGAGAGAGTTTTTCTCGAATAACTTTCGAATTAGTCAAGATAGGAACAAACTAAGGGCAGCATCGTGATCCTCTCGTCAATCCGCATCGAATGATATATATGTTGACCTCGAAAGGTCAAGGTCAAAGGTTGACCTCAGGTCACGTGACCTCGAGGTCATCATGTATATCATTCGATGCGTCTTGACGAGCTGAACACAATGAGACCATCCACGCGTCTGTATCTTGTTCCTGTACGGAGTTATTGGCCAAAAACCGTTGGTGACCTTTGATGACGTCACATGACCTCACAGCTGCCCAACAGCAAAACAGACCTCAACGTAGTGAAGGTTGATCGTATATGAAGTAATGTATGGTATATGGGGCCATTCCGACCCGTTTTAGTGGTAAAAACAGGGAGTTGATTTTTCCCCCATTGACTTATAATGGGGAGGTCGCGAAATTGACCTGACCTTAGGTCACCGATATCAAAATTCCGAAATATACAAATTGTAGCTACTAATGACCTTATAACATCCTGCGACTTTCAAAGGCCTCCGACATCTACTGTAGCTCTGGCACGGTGACAAAGTTGCAAAAAAGTGACTTGAGGTTGGGTCATTCAAAGTGACCTGGTGACCTGACCTTGAAAGGTAGGAGGTTCAAACTTGCACACCATGTGTAAAATTGATAAGGGAATAGTCATACCAAATTTCGCGGCGCTACGCGCCGCGGTTTTCCCGCTATTCGCGAAAAACCTCAGGGGGGGGGGGGGCGGATATCCGCCCCCCCCCGTCGGTGCGCGGGTTAAGCTGGGAGGGTCCCTTTAACCGAACCGCTCTACCGGCCCAGCGTAGAAGCGTTAAAGGAAAAGGGCCACCTTTAACATGGGGATTGAAACTGAGATAGCCATCTTGTAGCCCGTGTCCGAAAACCTATCGGTCTACCTCCTTACGGCCGATTTCGGCCTCCATTCGTAGTTATCGGCAATTTTAAAAGAAAATACGCCAGGAATGCGTCCTTATCCCAGGAATGCGTTCTTATCCGACAATACAGCCACCCGCGGCGAGGCTTTGGTTTTTTACCAATCAGCTCCAACCAGCTCAGCTTTAACCAATCAGCTTATCTGACACAATCCGACGAGTCTGTCTTCTGAACGCTGATTGGCTTGAGTGTGACGTCATCGCTATGCCATCATACAGTAGGTGCCGTAGAGAGTATCAACATAGTACCAATACGTTAAATAGTTTTAAATACTTTTTAGCGAATTGTGCACTTCTGGCACCAGTTTTAAAAAGAAAATGAAAAATAATAATGTCAAAATGAAAAACAACGATATCTTCATATTTCACGAAGGTGGCCCTTTTCCTTTAACCCGCGCCGGTCCGGCGAGTTACCTAAGTGTGGAGCTACAAGTCGATTCTAGGGCTCTGATTGGTGACTTTGGTCGGGGGATGACGCTTATAGCATGTCACTCGCGTACTTGGCCGGACCAACGGCGCAGCGCAGGCGCGCCGAGCCAACCAAGAGGCTCTCAAACTCAATTGTACAGATATCCTGCGCATTGAATGGCGAAACTTCGGCGAGTTCGCTTGAGTTTGGAAGCCCCTGCCAGAGAACTGGAGACGGCCGGATTATTTGGTGGACAGTGGGCAGCGCAGATGGCGATTGACGGTGCCAAAAAGATGATAGGGAAAAGGGGTTGAGACTTCAGCAGTGAATTATAAGCCTGTTGCATAGCTGAGTGGTAAATTGTAAAATACCTACTTAGGGTTTGAAGAGATGCAGTGCAGTGTAGTTTAGCCGACTCAGGGGCATTCTGCCGAGTGTAAGGCGGAAGGGTCGCAACTCGCAAGTCGTTTGTTTCCATGATTGCCTGATTAAAATGTAAAGCGTGCCTAATGTTTAGTTGACAATACAGCAAGGTTGGGCATCTGCTCAATCCATTTCTTCTCTGCAATAGTGGATTCGCCACTGCAATTCATTGTAAGAGCCAAGAGGCACTGGGCTGCACCGCCTGTTAAAGGGACCCTCCCACCTTCAAAAAAGTTTATGAATTGGCATGAAAGTGATGTCGCTCGGTTCAGAAAGAGCGAAAACGAATACCAAATTTCACCGAAAAATATTCACCGGTTTTCAAGATATTAGACTTTTACTTTTGTTTACTTTTTTGGGATCTCCGCTGTTTCTAGCGACTTTATTTTAGAAGTGCGGCGTTTGCGGCAGATGTTGCGCGCAAATAGCATATACCACCGCGTGCTACAAAACGTTTTAGTCAAACATTTAAAAATCGTTAGATATCTGCGCTGACGTCACACATTCAGAGGGGTATTCGGGTATTCCTAAGCATTAGCCCCTCTGAATCAAAATGCTGCAATTTTGAAATTCAATATTTCCGATTTAAGGCATTTCTCGATGTTTTGAGTGCCGAAACCGGTAATTGTGAGCCAGGGACCCCATTTTGGCTATCTCAACTCAAATCTAATGTTAAGGTGGGAGGGTCCCTTTAATTATTCCGAAACCACCAGTGAATTGTCAGTCACTCACAACAATACGAATCAAGGGTGGAGCTTCCTATTCACTTGGTGGGGCGCCTGCCCCACCAACTTGCCATTTTGCCCCACCAATAAGCGTTTTGCCCCACCAACTTAAGCCGATTTGCAGGACTTTACTGCTTAGCAAACCTATGTTTTTCGCATTGAGGAGCTTTGAAATGTCTGTGTAATGCAAAATATTATCTCTGTAATGAAAAGAATTGATTCATTGTTGAATTTTATCTAACTTAACAATCGGACATTGTAGGTTTGACAACTTTTTGCCCCACCAACTTTCCTGGAAAAGCTCCACCCATGATACGAATCGTTCGACGTTCAGTCGTGCGCTGGGCGTCCGCCAAGTTTGAGTGTGCTGCAGAATGCAGACTGGACCGCCGATAATATAACACTTCCGTCTCCCTGGGCGAGCGGCGCATTGGAGCCGAAGGAAACTGCTTCAGTTTTTTGTGGGGAAGATACCCATGTTTGAAAATTATGTTCTGGAATGATGCGATAAGGAAAAGGACGGTTTCTTGAATTGAGGGCTGTGGAGAAGAAGCAGATTTTCTCAGTTGCTACCCGATGCAACGCGAAAAGACGCAAATGCTGCACATTGGGCTTAATAAGTCTAATAAAAGATAAGGGACTTCGTGAATCATGCCTAATTGACCGCGACCCAGTTATTTGCCACTGCAGGTAGGTACTAGGTAGGTAGATACTCATTTGTAAACAGAGCGTTCCACCAACCCTCGCCAGAAATTCAATCAGCAGTTGCTTATCTTAACCCTCGCATGTGTGCGGCGTTTGCCAGCTTCTAATGTGTAGGGGGGTCGGTTGGACCCCCCCCTTGCCGTTTGGCCCCTGGTCGAGCTAGAGCTTCGCGGAAAAAAACGAGCGTGTTGCCCGTGACGAGAGGAAGCCGATGATACCCAATTTTAAGGTCCTAGGTCATTGGTTGACCTTCCAGGTCAGGTCAATGACCCAAAGTCGGGAAAATCGGGACCTGTTAGAAAGTCGTAAAGTGTGGCTGCTAAGGGGTTTTTCGGGGTGCTGATCACGAATATCGTGTTAGTTTTGATCACAGATGATGTCTTGAAGCATTTAGACCAGGTCGGGTCAGGTCAGGTCAGGTCAACCATTAGGCGTCGTGACGGGTATTCGTAGTACGTGTCAACCGCCTCTGACAGCTTCGTAACATGTTACGAAGTCACCAAAACTACTTCGTAAATGTTCAAATGGTTGCTAAATTCGAATTCAGCTCCAAAAACTAGCCTAGAAACATGTAAAACTCGAAAAAGTGACCCGAGGTCACCCGAGGTCACCAAAGGTCAATGACCTGACCTGACCTTCAGGTGACCTTGACACACACGGGAGTAACATCAAATCACATGTTTGAACGTTTGAAACCACGAAAAGCTTGCAAACACGCGGCTAGTGCGAGCCGACATACGCTAAATCGCGATTCCGGCCAAACATGGTCTCGGAAAAGAGGTCACAGGTCAAAGGTCATTTGGGTCAGGGTCATGAAATTTTCAGGGTAGGTGTCAAATTGATCAATGCGAGGGTACTGAAAGTTTCGTCGCGATCGGCCGCTTTTTACGCGAGTTATTCGCGAAAAACCATGGGGGGGGTCCATCCGACCCCCCCCTACACATGCGAGGGTTAAAACGTTTGAGTGCACTAACAACCTTTAAAAATGACGTCCTCCCTTTCAATGCAATGGTTCATTCGAACTTCGAAGACACAAAGCCAGAATCAGCCAAGCAATATCGGAATCCATTGTGCAGTGTGTCGACTGTCGGATGTGCCCATCCACATAGCATAGCACACACTGCTAAATGCAGGTACGCTCACCTACACATTAGGTATTCGAAGGACTCGATAGCTCATACACATGGAAGAAACACATGAAATGTGATGAATAGCTGCAGCAGAAGTTTGGCGTCCGATGCCTCTTCGCCAAGTTAAGACCATGCCAATCTCGGCCAGTCTGCCGCCGCGCCGGCACTGGCCGTGGTGTGACGTCATCCGGCCGGCTCGGCGCTGGGTAGTTCCACACATAGGTAACTCGCCGCCGGGCCGGGGGTGTTTGAACACCCCCCCCTGCGGTTTTTCGCAGATATCTCAAAAATGGCGGCGCTCCGCGCCGCCGTTTTTGGCACACCTGTTCGTGCATCTTTTCCGCACATGTTGTGAAAATTTCAGACCCAGGTCACCTTAGGTCAGGTCACCAGGTCACGCCAAGTGACCTCACCTCAGAAAAAATAAGAATGCTCGTCATAGCTACACCGATTGATCGATTGCCTTGAAACTTTCAGCGATTGATTAGAGCAACATTATCTATAAAATGTATATCTCGGAATTTTGATATCGGTGACCTAAGGTCAGGTCAATTTTGCGACCTCTCCATTATAAGTCAATGGGAGAAAATTGAAAAGCGTCTGTTTTGCACGAACGCCATTCTAGACACTCTCAAACATCGATATGTAGGTAAAATGGACACACTGAACCGGAAAATGGCAACTGTGACCCCTCGTTATGTCCCCGAGGTCATCTCAGGTCACGAACAGAATCTAACAGTTTTTCGCTAATAACTTCTGATAGAGACGTGCTAGAGCGCTGAAAACGCCTTAGATGTGTTCGGCTCGACGCTGCGGATCGACTGATATGCAACATGACCTTTTCCGGTCAGGTCATGACCTTGACCTGAGGTCAAATTTTCAAGTTGACCTTTCAAGGTCAAATTATAGTTCATTCGACGCGTCTCGACGAGTGGAACACGATGGTGGCAAAAGTAATGTCATGGCTCTTTTGAGTCAAAAGTTATTGCCGAAAAAACGTCTTTCGTAAAAACGGCTATTTTTGGAGTTTTTGCCCTCTGGAGGCTAAACCGTTGACCTGAGGTCAAATCTGAGAAAATTACTCAGAAAGGTCTGTAAAAGGGCTATCGAATGCGCTTTACTGCGGCGCTGTAGCTCTATCGGTTCCCGAGCTAGCCGTTGGCAGTTTCCAAAATGTTGAAATAGTGAACATTTGACCTTTGGTGACCTCTGGTGACCTGACCTTTGACCTGACCCAAAAAATGACCGAGGTGTTTTCGTCCTTATTTTAGACGTTCTTTCGATTGCCGCTTACCGCGTGTCGCTACGTGGCCCAGGAGCCGAGTTAGAAGGGGGGGGGTGTTCAGACACCCCCCCCCCCCCGGCCCGGCGCGGAATCTCAGAGCACCGGCCCGGCGCGGGTTAACAAATTTAGCATATTACGTTTGACCTCCAGATTGAGCGAATACGTTTGCACTGCACTTTCGCCTATGTATAATTGCTTCATTGGGCAAGGATGTTCTGTCAGCGAGATTCATTCACTATTTAAATCATGGGTAAGCGTGGATCGTCACGCGTCTTAGGATATGAAGGGTGAGCTATAAATGCCGATAATTAATGGGACTTGCAAACCTTTTGAAGTGCACCAGCAGAAATGTAAACTAATTCAACGATGTAAATATATCGCCTCCCGCCAAGGTCTCAACACCCAGATCAGAGTCAAAGCTTCTTCTAAAACAGCACGCTGCTTAATGCTTATTCCTTATTGTGTTATTATTTGCATCACTTTGAAGTCTAAACATGATCTAATCTAATCGAGAAAATGAAACCATTGGGAAGGATAGTTAATCTGTCGATGGCAAGTAAGGCCCACAAAGCAGGGTACGCCTAATGGCCATATTTATTCACGTTTACTTCTCATCCTGACTCATTCTCTCATTCGAGCAAAACAACTTGTTTCAGAAATGCATTACGATATCCAGCTTGAGCTCACTATGGGTCAGGCCATGGTATTGATCGCAATCCACACCGCACTGCGGACGCATAACCTGGTGGGCGGTGACCGTTCGTTGGTTATGGAGCTTTTAAAACCGCAGTAATGCAGCAAAGTACACATCCAAATGGTGCAAACAAATCGGTGGAGCATGGTTCAATTGTTATCTATGCTGCTCATCTGTTTCCTCATTCTTAGCGTAGCTATAGCACAAGGTATCTCTTTTTACAAACTAAGGCCGAAGCCCGAAACCTATAGTGTAGCTATGCCAACTTGTCAGAGGAAATCATATTTTTATGCAAAAAACTATAGCAAATTTTTGTTCAGCACGTGTTTTAAATGGAAGTCATAAAGGCTGAGTTTATAAGCACTGTGGCCAAACTATCACCCGTTCATCAATGGTTGAATCATAATGTAAAAAATACCTATTATACTACGCATCTGAATAAAAAGACAGAGAGGGCAAAGGATTGCATGCAACAGTTTGGCAGACAACAGTTCCCGAACCCTCGCCACCACAATCGACTTACCCCTCCCCTACCCATCCCCCCCCACCCCCACCCCCTCACGGACCGCGCCGGGCGGCGGAGTCGGTGCGGCCCGGCGCCAGCCAATCAGCGGCCGTCCCAGGTGTGACGTCACAGAGCGTCAGCCACTGCCGAGCGCCGCGTCCCGAGCTTTCGTGAGGGGACGGGTTGGCTCACGGAGCTCCCACGTTCGGGAGGTCACGGGAACCGCCGCGATGGCAGCCGTTTCTGTGGCTGAACTATATAACCGCGGCTCTCTGGTCCCAGCACCAGAAGTCTCATTGAGAGCAACAGAGTACGAGCGACAGTGCGCTACACTGTTACTGTGCTAGCAGCGATATTAGCAGCGACAAATCGTGATTCGTGAAGTGCGTTATTTCGAAAGTTTCTGAAGACATTCACACGAAGATGGCTCCGACGATCGGAATAGACTTGGGCACGACCTACTCGTGTGTGGGCGTGTTCCAGCACGGCAAGGTGGAGATTATCGCCAACGACCAGGGCAACCGGACCACGCCCAGCTATGTGGCCTTCACCGACACGGAGCGGCTGATCGGAGACGCCGCCAAGGGTCAGGTGGCCATGAACCCCAAGAACACCGTGTTCGACGCCAAGCGGCTCATCGGCCGGCGCTACGACGACCCCAAGATCCAGCAGGACCTCAAGCACTGGCCGTTCACCGTGGCCAACGAGGCCGGCAAGCCGCGCATCGAGGTCGAGTACAAGGGCGAGCGGAAGCGGTTCACGCCCGAGGAGATCAGCTCGATGGTGCTGACCAAGATGAAGGAGACGGCCGAGGCGTACCTGGGCTCCAAGATCTCCGACGCCGTCATCACGGTGCCGGCCTACTTCAACGACTCGCAGCGCCAGGCCACCAAGGACGCCGGCAGGATCGCCGGTCTGAATGTCAAGCGCATCATCAACGAGCCGACGGCGGCCGCGCTCGCCTACGGTCTCGACAAGAAGCTCGGCGGCGAGAAGAATGTGCTCATCTTCGACCTGGGCGGCGGCACGTTCGACGTCTCCATCCTGAGCATCGCCGACGGCTCCATGTTCGAGGTGCTCTCCACGGCCGGCGACACGCACCTGGGCGGCGAGGACTTTGACAACCGACTCGTCAACCACCTGGCCGACGAGTTCAAGCGCAAGAACAGGAAGGACCTCAAGGGCGACGCGCGAGCCGTGCGGAGGCTGCGCACCGCCTGCGAGAGAGCCAAGCGCACGCTGTCCAGCAGCACCGAGGCCAGCATCGAGATCGACGCGCTCTTCCAGGGCATCGACTTTTACACCAAGGTGACGCGGGCCCGCTTTGAGGAGCTGTGCATGGACCTGTTCCGCGGCACGCTCGAGCCCGTCGAGAAGGCGCTCAGGGACGCCAAGAAGGACAAGGCGAACATCCACGAGATCGTGCTGGTCGGCGGCTCGACGCGTATCCCCAAGATCCAGAAGCTGCTGCAGGACTTCTTCAACGGCAAGGAGCTGAACAAGTCCATCAACCCGGACGAGGCGGTGGCGTACGGCGCTGCCGTGCAGGCGGCCATCCTGTCGGGCGACTCCAGCTCGGCCATCCAGGACGTGCTGCTGGTGGACGTGGCGCCGCTCTCGCTCGGCATCGAGACGGCTGGCGGCGTCATGACCAAGCTGATCGAGCGCAACACGCGCATCCCGGCCAAGCAGCAGCAGGCGTTCACCACATACTCGGACAACCAGCCGGCCGTCACTATCCAGGTGTTCGAGGGCGAGCGAGCCATGACCAAGGACAACAACCTGCTCGGCCGCTTCGACCTGACCGGTATCCCGCCGGCGCCCCGCGGCGTGCCCCAGATCGAGGTCACCTTCGACATTGACGCCAACGGCATCCTCAACGTCAGCGCTGCCGACAAGTCCACTGGCCGCTCCAACAAGATCACCATCACCAACGACAAGGGCCGCCTCAGCAAGGCCGACATCGAGCGCATGGTCAACGAGGCCGAGCGCTTCAAGGCAGAGGACGACGCGCAGCGCGAGCGGGTGGCCGCGCGCAACCAGCTCGAGTCGTACGTCTTCTCGGTGCGCCAGGCGGTCAACGACGCCGGCCAGAAGCTGGACGAGAGCGACCGGCGGCGCGTCACCGAGCTCTGCGACGACGCCATCAAGTGGCTGGACAACAACTCGCTGGCGGAGAAGGACGAGTTCGAGCACCGGCTCAAGGAGCTGCAGTCGGCCTGCAGCCCCGTCATGGCCAAGCTGCACGGCGCCGGCGGGCAGCAGGGCGGCCAGTTCGGCGGCGGACAGCAGGGAGGCCAGTTCGGCGGACAGGACAACCAGGGACCCACTGTTGAGGAGGTCGACTAAGGCGATTGTTGAACCAAACTACTAGGAAAGACGAGACCCTCCTTGGCGGTTTAAATTAGCAACTGTCATCCAAAATGCGCCCAGAAGCTTTCGCGCAAGCCTCCAACGCATAAGGCCAGTATTATGTTCTCGCCTCGTGTTATGGTTTGGAGTGGATGGCAGCTGGTCCTTACCAAGTTAGCGAAGCTGATTACTACGACGTCGCGAAGAAGCGATTTGTTCCTATTATCGTAATTCGTAATCATGCTTAGCAATGATGAGCTTACTACCGGAGGAGTATCCGATTGATACATATGTGCTCCATAACGTATTATTTCATTTGCAAGTGCTGTGATTGAGTGCTGTGAGTAGGTGATTGTTGTTTGCTAATAAACCAAATAAAATATTCAAGTGTTTGGAAGGGAGCTGTGATACGAGAGGGGAAAATCAGGCTTGGTAGCTCAGCACCTGTCCCGACTACCTAGATATCTGAAGGAATTGCTGAGTGCATAAGGAAGGACATAAGGCATGAGGAGGAGAGGCAGCAAAAAGAAGGTTCCGGGGATAATAAGCAGACTGATGACAAGACAGTGAACTGGGGTGTCGCGCCTGCATAATTTTTACGGACTATCTAGTACCCAACACCAACATATGGAATCACAGAGGCATGACACCACGAGCCAGTATGCGCATCGCGCAATTCCCATGATGGATTTATGTAGTTAACAACCATGCCACCGCTATAAAACGAAAATAAGTTGTCAGTATAGCCTCAATTGAAGACAATACCTAAGTTATTCGGGTGAAGATAAGATAAATGTGAATGCCTTTGGATACGAAGTAGTAAAACGTTTGATAAAAAGTGATAGTGGATAGTTTTGACGTGCATAGCAGTTTGAAGTCACAAAACATGTTTCAGCACAGCTCTGTTATCGGTTTGGACATCCTGAAAACACGCAGCTGACGGTGCATGCCATGGAAATATTAAGAATCGAAACAAAACGATGCACGATAAAAATACGATCAAGGATGAGAGCCAATTCTCATTTCCAGTGCTCGGAATTTACAATTTCATACGAATTTCATTTCATACGTACGGTAAGGCGAAATCATTATAGAGTTCAGTGGGCAAAATATATCAGGATCACGACTTGATTGCAAGAGGTATCTTTATCGTCATTGAGTCACAGCAGGGTGCGTAGTCACAGCAGGGTGAGTTCTTCCACGCCACTTGTGTGCATTAGCCGATCCACATGCTCCTATTTTTGAGTTCATTCATTTCATTTGTTTGATCAAGGTCGAGAAAATGGTCAACATCATATTACGAGAAAATGGTTTAATATTTATTGCTGTCCAATCGTTCCAGCTGGTTCAAATCTCCAACCTCAACCACGACATCCAATATGCCGACATTTCGTGCACTCTGCATCGTACAGAACACTCTGGATCCGACCTCCCGTCCCTCCCCTCACAGCGATCCCACTTGGGCTATCAACAGCCCCTCCCCCCTCCCCCCGCCATCCGGCCCCGACTCGACCCGGCTGGCTCGACGCCAGTCAGAGACTTGTGCGCAGTTCGCGACTATTCCCCGTTGGTTGAGACTTATGCTGCTGGTTATATAACAGTTTGAGTCATAAGTCACAGCTCTCTGGGGCTTGTTGATGTTGTTAATCAGAGGAAGACAGTGATTGGTTGGTTGGGGAGTTGTGATGCAATCCGTTGCACCATGAATAAGCAGGACGAGGGTGAGATAGGACCGAGTTTTCGGGAGGCGACAAGACAACAACATGGCGTTGAGGGGTGAGGCCTGAGGGAAGCTGAGGAAAGACTGATAAGGCTCAACGGCGCCGGTCTAGCGCTTATAGAAAATCTGTCACACCATTTCTAGAACATTCATGCCTTATCCGGGATTTTAGAATAGAAAACGGCAATGGACGTCGGGTGCATTGACTGAAATATACACATTCTAACCGAATACAAGATGATGAGGGCAATATCGCAGTCATTTACCTGTTCCCTAGCTCAGAATGCCAGGCCTCATGGCACTTTACTATCCACCAACGCACCCGCATCATTCCCAGCATCTAGATACCCAACCGACCCGCATCAAGAGGGATCTCCATCGACGGAGGAGCGCGACTGACCTTGGCAGTGGGGAAGCAGCCGGTGACCACCTCCAGGAACGAGGTGGACTCCCAGCGCAGAGTGTCCCAGCAGTTCTTCAGACTGTTGGGGCCCTGGTCACGGCTGCTGAGAGCCGACGAGGCCCGTGCCTGACAGCGGAAAATCGGTACAGTTAACCCAGCAGTCGAGAAGTTGTTTCGTAAAGCCACATCCAATTTAGTACGAGTTCAGTGCATCCAACTGATTAGTTTTGGACTACCATTTTGCAGGATATAACTGATTTATGAGCGAAGCTATGTTACTCAAGTTTTATTCCCCAATGCACGAGCTCAAGGACGCCCACGCCATGCTTACTTGGAGCGTTAGGAACATGAGATGAATCCAGGTCCGCGGGTTCTTGGTCTTCATGGGGTAGAAGGACTTGCTGTAGAGGCAGTATTCACCGTGGATCTGGCACACAAAGTGCAGCTTGGCCTGCTTTCGACTCTTTCGCTCTGAAAACAACAAAAATGGTTAACGTTTAAAAAGAAGCGGGAAACATTCAGCCAAAAATAGCTTCAGAGAAAACCTTCCGCCTGAAAATTTAACATTAAGCTTAACGCACACCCAAACTTATCAGTCATCTAACAATTACGAGACTACATACATATATTGTCACATTTTAACTTTCTCTAAAATGTTTACCGAAAGTTGATCGGAAGTCGACTCAGCCTCACTACCTTGCCGCACCTGCCCAGAGCCGCCCTCACTGACCTTCGATGGTGCACTTGACGGGCAGCGGCAGGCGCACCATCACCTTCTGCATGTACTCTTTGATCTTGTCCAGGTGCTTCTCGCAGAAATGCTGCATCGTGTCCCGCATCTGGTACGGCTCGAACACGCTGATTCGCTACGGAAAGAGACACATGCGAGTTAGACGGAACACTAGCAGCGCAGCACCTACAAGGAAAGTAACGCCATCTATCGGACCCCTTACCAGTCCAGCATTAGCCTACCGACTGGGTTCCTAAATGACCCATATAGTCGCCAGGTCCTGCTCTCCCATTGATAGCGACATACCAATATACAGTATCCAAGCCACCAGATCCTGGCCCTGCCTCCTACATACCTGTGTAGCAGAGGGCGGTGTCGGCTGCTGTCCGCCCGAGCTGATGAGAGTCACCGTGGTGTTTCGACGCTGTACCGGCGTGGCAGGCAGGGAGGTGGTCGAATGGGTAGGCACCGTGCCCGTGTGGTGGCTGGCACTGGCGCCCATCGGACCTGCCGCCAAGGAGAGATGTCATACAGAAGCCGCTCAAGTTCAGGGGTTGGCGCATTGATTCAGTCATCAGAACGTTCCATAGGCCTCTGTATACCGGTATACAGATTACAGAAGTCTATAGTTCCACCAATCTAGCGATATTATCGCTCGGAGAACGCCAAGGAATGCTCAACCAGCAGTCCTCCCGGTAGCAACCTTTCAGCCGCTTTCCACAAAACACATCTCAAAGGTATGTGCCCGGCTTTCACCCATCAACTGGTCTCACCAGGCGTTCGGCTGCGTGGAATGGTGGGCACAGAGCGCGGAGCCGCGGTCGGAACTGGCGCTGGAGCGGCGGACGGCGCGGCGGCAGCGGTGATGGCGGCGGGGGCAGTGGTTGTCGCCGGGGCGGGGGCGGCGGCGGGGGCGGCAGCAGAGGCGGCACTGACGACGGCGGCAGCCGCCGCGGTCACCGCCGCCACTGTAGCGGCCGGTAGCTGACGGGTGGAGCCATTGGAAGGAGAGGCTGCAGCCGTGGTTGGCGCTTCATCGGAGAGAGTCCCGGCGCTGGCGCTGGAACGGGCAAGGCGCGGGGAGAAACGGTCAGTCATGGTACCAACAGCTACACAGTTGAATTTAAACGAAGCTGCAGCGCCGATATCGAAGGAAAAGGTCAACATGAACAAGCTGATAGAATTGCGGTAAAAAGAGAATCGAAGAGCGAAACCAAAAACCGCGCGATCGCAGACATATTTACACAAACGCCACGTCCTAATGGCTGGCTGATTACTGCTACTCCACAGGAGCCACAGCGCCCCCATTGCCATCCTAACTCCTACCTATGTAGTTCCGTTCTAAAAATCCCTTCTCACCCTACTTCTGACTGTTAACTCTAACTCTAACTCTAGCCTTATTTCTACTCCTATCCCAACAAACTTCATCTTCTCCGCCCTTAGCTGACGAAGTTCTACCCACCTGACCGACTGCGGCCCGCTGACGGTCTCCGCTCCAGCGCCGAGTGTCACTGTCAGACTGTTGAGCGCCCGCTGGGAGGAGGGCAGCTGGCCGCGGGAGCCGGCCGGGAACCTACAGAACAGGCAGCGAAAGAGGTTAACATACAAGACAAAGACAATGATGCTGTAACCGATCTAATGAAAATCGGATGAAAAGTAGCCTGAATGTTACATTTTTACGGTTCTGCGACACCTGAGCGAATGTCATTTCAGCGAACGACATTTGAGCGAAACATTTTCAGCGGTTATCAATTTAAGCGATTGGCTTTTTCAGCGATTGTCAAGTCGGCGAATTCAGTCACAGCGATTATCAACTTAAGCGAGGACCAGAATCAGCGAAACCAGATTGAGCGAATATATGGTGGTCAGTGGGAGACCAATTGAGCGATGCAGTTACAGCGAATGACCGAACGCGACGAAAGTCAATCATTTGCTACTTTTCGGAAATTATTGCACCTCTTTACGCATCATTTGAATTTTGAAGACACATAGGTGTACATCGGACGACCAACAAGGGGTGCATGGGAGGGAAAGGAGACGGGCAAAATTTGAATTGAAAATGCGGAACGTGAGAGATAGGGCGACGGAACGAATGCCAAGGACCAATAATAAACTAGAGAGATGGCACAGGGGAATCCAGTCTATGTTTCAGGGACCTCACCCAAATATCTGGACATTCGTACGGTGCTTGGGGCAAGAACAAATTTTACAACATGGGGAACTGATCCAAATTCAAGCGGAGCAATTTCGCGAAGAATAGCACAAGCAATATGAATCTCTGAACAAACGTTTGGTCACCATTATTGACAAAGAGCAGGGTGGGGTGGGGTGAAATTGAACCGTTGGAATTTTTGACAAATTTAGCATTAAATTTGGAGCTCAATGTCTGACCTTTGAACGCGCGACATCCGCCATCCAGTTCCGGATAACCATGAGAAATTCCGGAAACATTCGTACGGATACGCTCGCAAAAGAAAAAAATCCACCGTTACAGGACGATGAAATGTTTCGCTGAACTGACAGTCGCTCAAATTGTAGTCGACGAATCAGATGTCGCTGAAACATAGCTTTCGCTAAAATTGATAATCGCTATATTTGATAATCGATGAACTTGATAATCGCTGAATTGCCATTCGCTGAAAATGGTTCGCTCAAATGACATTCGCTCAAATGACACTCGCTAAAGTCGCTCGCACCGCATTTTTACAGCTGAAGACCTAGTAAGCAGCTATGAAAATGGCAACGGATAGACCGATGAACCACAAATGCTAAAAATATACGTGAGTGCATGAGTTATAGGCCGTCAATGTTCGTAGATGAGTCCAGTGTCCACATGCTTTTCGTAATGCTCCCGAATCCGCAGAAAAGCCACGTCAGAAAGAAACACCTCAGACACCCATCCGTTCGGAACATTACGGGCGACACTCACCTGGTGATGAGCTGAGACGAGTGGTTGACCTGTGTCATGGACTTGTGCAGTGGCGCCTTCAGTCCGATCAGGGACGTGGACGCCGTGCTGGCAACTGCGGGAGAAAGGGTTATATGTGATGCGACTGGCTACAGCGTAGAGTACTCAACAACTTTAACTGATTACCCTCGACAAATATTTTGTTCGTGTGGTAAGAAAAGCGTTTCGAATTCAAAAATGAGAATCCAATGTTCCGTTACACGCATAAATTCATAGTGAAAATGGAATGCATTGGAAACTCTTCTCACTGAAATCCGCCTAAGCAATTACAACTTAATATCATCCCATTAGTCCCACAGAACCGAACTCCCCTAGCTCTTCCCCCTTCCCAGTCACCCCAATCACTCACTGGTGCGGCTTTGGTTCAGTCGCGGCGTGGATCGGCTCGAGTCCCCCAGTTTCCTGAGCGGGTCCCGCGAGGCCAGCAGGTCTCGTGAGGAGGTCGACCACAGCTCACGACTGCCACCAGAGCCCACCTTCACGATGGTGACACAGTTGTCGTCCGAAAGACGTCTGAGAATGAAAAAAGGAGAGAGTTCAGCTGGATAGGCTTGAAAGTGAGCGGTAGACATACGATTCTTATTGCATTTGATGCATAACACTACGTAATTGATGAAGGCTGGATGCTATTTACCGTTGCGCCGATAAGCGGCATATGTTGTGGAACACTCTCAGCTGATGTTGCATTACGTTGGAATGATACAAACAAGTGCACTATCGATCGCGTTCATGTTGGTTTATTGCAGGACATCATGCAGAAAGCATGATGACTACCTACTGATTTTATCACTTCAGGAAGCTACAAGGACACTCAGGTAGGCACCGCAATAACAGAACCATCTCTTACTTTCCAAACCAATCAGTTTCACTCAGCTCCTCCCTCCATCTCATCCCACACCGTCCAGAAACAGAGGCCGCTCCACCCACCTGGAGGCCTCCTCTGTGCTGAGATATAACCGGGGCTTCTGTACGGCCGCGGCCAGGTCGGGCTGCTGCTCCATGTCCCGGAGCAGGGCCGGAGGTAGCAGCGTGGGGTGACACGCCACCAGCTGACGCACCTCCTGGCTCAGAGCGTGCACACTCACACAGTCGGAGACACCAGCCCGCGTCAGCAGGAACAGCAGCAGGTCACGCGCCACGCTCTGGAAAAGAGAAAGAGAATGAGTGGTTGGTTGAGTTTGAAGCAATGGTTGAACTATAATCGGTTTAATGAATGTGTGATGTAACTGCACAAAAGTTTAGCGGTGCCTGCACAGTGCGCTGAGCCCTGCTTAACTTCTAAATCACTTCAAGCAGCGCCCACTACATCCCTCCTAGTACGCCCGCCCCTCATACGCATGAAACTCCCACACATCACTCCAAGTCCGTACCCTGGTGGTGCGCTGTCCGAAAGCCACCAGCACGGGCAGCACGTGCGGCAGCGCGGCCGGCTGGTTATCCACCGTCAGCTTCAGCTTGTTGACGTGCTCGGCCATGGTCTGCGGCGCCGCCACGGTCATGGTGACCAGGACCTGGGCGGTGGCGGCGGCGATGGCGGGCGAGCACAGGTACTCACAGAGCTGTGGCACGGCCGACTTCAGCAGCTGGGGCGGACACACAGGGAGGAAAGGGTGTCAAAAACGTATGGTGGCACTGGCAGAGTATCGCGCGTAAGGATTATTGTTATTTGAATGAATTGCTGATCATTGACTAGAACTCAGCTATTGTCATTGCAAATGAAGTGCGAATAGAATGGCACGAACTGCTAATAATCAATATCTACACTTTACCAGTCGCATATCTAGGGGTGCACACAGATACCGTAACACACACATTGACCGTAACAATAACACGCGGATTACCGAAACAGCCACATCCCCTGGAACAAGCAACTCTCCAAACAGCCCTACCACACGACCTCCATCCCCATACCTGCGGCTGTTGTTTGGCCATGAGCTGGAACAGGTCGACGATGGCCAGCCGCTCCTGGCCGAGGCAGAGCGGCATCACCGACACCAGCGTGCCCATGTGTCTGTTGAACCTCTCCGGCTGAAGACGGTACACGGGCGGCAGCACCTGCGTCAGCTGGTAGTTACCTGTGGACGGAGGGGCCAGTGGTTAGAGAATTAGTGGGGCCTGGGGCAGATAATGGTAGTTACCTAAGGGAGGAGGGATTAATGGTTAGAGAAGTGCGGCCTGGGGCTGGAAGTGGAAGTTACTTGGGGCGATGAAAGAGGGGTCGGGAGGTACGAAAAGTGCGGCCAGAGTCAGTTGGTAGTTTCCTAGGATCAGCTTCCCCAGCAACTACCAGCTTCCCCAGCACGCGGGGAAGCTGGTAGTTACCAGGGACGATCGCGCAGGGACAGGGTAGTTCAAGAACACGGCCTGGGTTAGCTCATTGTATGGTCCCATGGCAACATAAAGATGAGAGGGTCAGACGCGGATAACATGCATCAACTCGCAAGCACTTGCTGCTGTACTTATATGCGATAACATAGGCCATAGGGGGTATCAGAGACAAGCCACTCAGCCTGCCACCTAGTGGTTACTTGGACGTTGATAAAGGATGGATCTGCTGCCACGAGTTATCCCATTCAAAATTATCAGGATATCGGATATCAGTCACCACAGCTCCAGTGTCTCCACATACCTGTCGCGATGCTATCCATAAGGTTCGGCACGTAGTCAGCCAGCAGCTGAGCGTTTTCGATGGCAACCAGAGACAGGTAGGCGGCCAGGTTTCGGCTCAGCTCCCGACTGCCTTTGACGAAGAACTGGACGGCCACGGGGATGGCGAGCTCCATCACCGACTGGCGGCTGTAGTTCTGTCGGAGTACGGAGGGTCGGTGGGTGTCGGTGTGGTAATCACGGCCATAGGGCGCCGAAACGCGACGGTAGCTTTATTGGGCGTCGAAAGGCGACTGTAGCTTTATTCTAAAGTGTTCGTTTTAGCTGCGATTCTGAGACAATCATGTTGCAGGCCACTACGGGATCCAATATTTAGTGAGTCAATTTCAAAGCATGACAAGGACGAAAATATGAATTGAAATATAGCATGCCGCTGCGTCACGTTACGTGCAAGACATTCCTGCAGCTGTCGGAAAAAATTATTGGACCATGTTACAACTTCCGCGCTGCTGAATTCTTTCAGCTCCGTAACTTTCCTCAATTCCATTGATCTCTAAACCCACTGATCCTGCCAAACAGGCCAGACTACGGCGCTTTCAGTGCACTACCACACCACTGGCACCGGCGTCTCGTCCTTACCAGAAACAAGCAGGCAAGCACATCTGAGGCCATCTTGGCGTGCGGCGGGTCTTCATCGCGATCAGACGGCTTCAGGTCGTGCTGTAGACAGGAGTCTAGTAGACGGACCAGCGCCGCCGCGTGCCCCTCAATCGTTTGCGTGTCCCTGGCAAACAGAAGCGGGCAGGGATGAGGCGCAGATAAGGTGGGGAGACCAGAGGAGACAGCGACAGGAGTCAAGTGGGAGGGCACGGGGATGCGGGTGGTTGCCAACAATGGTGAGCCGGAAATGTCATTAACATGGGTACTGGATAGCAATATAGGGACGTAGTGCAGCGCGCACAACAGTGCTGTCGAGTACCTATGACTAGATTTACATCGACCATGATATCGTGAAAGAGCGTTTATCCTCTTCAGGATTTTACCGTAGTTGGTTGGACGGATTTCTAAGGGAGCCTAACTAGCTTAGGGGCTTCTAGGAAAGATTGTGACAACTGGCATTCGTAGACATCCAATTAATTTCAGACAGCACAACCATGGAGGAAAATGAGACGCCAAAGGTCTGCAAACAAGCACGGCTGCAAACAGCTGCAGGCTCTGTGTTTTCGTCTGCATAGTATCCACAGTCTGCACCGATTACGGAAAAGCTTCTTTCCTTTAGGTATAACTTCACTGCTCGTTCCTCCGTTACTACAAAACGTGAATTTTGTTGCTCGTTCTTCCGTTCCTTTCCGTATGGCTAAACGGAAAATAATAAGTTGGAGCAATCGCCACGCAATCTGATAATGTGGATCGCTGATCATTGTTCAATACAAAACTCCGCTACAACATAAAAATACGCTGTTACCGCAAACTACTATTTTTTTTTTCATTTTGGGCCAGCTCATGTCCAGTGGGTCATCAGTTGCTGCCGGGTGGCTGGAGTCGGTTTTAGACAGCGTTAGCAGTGGCGACCTCAGGCATCGCTGAATGTGCCCCGTTTTGTCCGTTCTCTGAGTTGTGTGGGACGCTGAGTGCGCCACTGCGTAGCCCTCGGGCCGCCTGGTCACGTGACCGTCTGGCTGATCCGGACACGCCTAAGAGCTGGACTTTTTGATGACGTCTTCGGGTGACGTCATGTCGTGTGTGACGTTTCGTGAGCAGGTAAGGAAAAGTCACCACCGCTGGCGAACAATTGGTGCTGTAAATGGCAAACACAAATGCTGCGCAGAAAAGACAAATGTGTAACTTCAGACAACATTCGTTCGGACGACAATGTCTAGGCGAATCAAGAAGTTCTTCATGCGATTGTTAGTTATCTGTCGCAAGGCCCTATATACCATCTGTCGTGCTATTTTAGTATGATTGTTATTAGCAGTTGATTTGTGAAATGTATTATCAAAATCAATGTTTATTGAACGCAGATTCAGTTTATTTTCAGATGTACCTAGGTACCCTTACACTTCACTCATCTCAAGCTGTTCAGACACCCTTGACAAAGTCGAAGGGTGGGTATAATGAAACGTTGGGTATAATTTATACTGTGTTTTCTCTGCATTATTAACATATTCATCATATATACAATATAAGGGCCACATGCTTTTTACAGGGAGACATGTCAGACAGCCCAGTAGGATGAGGCTTCGTCAAGCGTCATTTCTAGCAAAGCTTTTCTTGCTTAAAATCCAGTCTGCAAAACATGGCAGGGCTTACACTTTGGCTTACACTTGACTCCCAGCTGTTGTGTCTTTGCTATGCGATGTTAAACATAAAGAACATCTTACTATTCATGTATGCGCCATGACTCATGTAATCTTTTCACAGCCAAGACGCTCCTAAGGTACTGGGAATGTGGGGAGTGCAGCAGCATCAGTGCAGCACCGATGGTCGGATGCGACGGCTGCAATAAATGGTACCACTTCCGTTGTGCGGGACTGACTAAGGAGCCAGGTAAGCGCAAATGTTTTCTGTCTCAGTATTCTTGTTGCAGCTATAGTGATCAATGAAATATTTTCCGCACTGTTCAGCCAAACATGTATTTCAAACAATCTGCTTCCCAACCAAGGGCGTCGCCACAGGGGGGGGGGGGGGACGGAGGGGATCTCGTCCCCTCCACTTTTTAAAATTTTAACATTACGCCTATGGCGTTGCATGGAAAGAATCGACTTGAAATGGTCCTCGTCCCCTCCAAAATGGTCTATGTCCCCTCCAGTCGTCGCACTGTGGCGTCGCCCATGTTCCCAACTACACAAATTTAGTCAAACAATGTGCCAATATGGAATTTTCAGGTTCAGTTGAATGAAATAGGAACAATGATAATTGTAGATTACGTATACCTGCAAGAGAGGAAAACAGAATACATTGTATTGCTTGTCCTTCACCGATGCTGTTATTTTTCCATTTCTAGAAACACCGACATGGCGATGCAGGTAGTACTGCCTGGTGAGGCCGCGGTCTCCGGAATCGCCTGCAGACGAAGTCACCTGGCGTCCATCTGCACATCACTTGCAGCAGTGAGGCCTGCTGACAGCGTCTGGCAGTGTCGGCAACGTGCCAGCCAGCTATCTGGAGTCCTGCTCACCGCAGGTCGCCGACAGGAGGGGCGACGCATCGTCTCCGAGGTCGCCTCAGCAGCAGTGAGACCCCACTGGCCGTCTTCTTAGGCTTCAACTAGATTGCGAACAACCTATGCTGAGACAACGCCCATGACGTGTGATCCGGTACCGCTACCGCACTGCGTGCCTGTGCCCGCCGTGAGCCGCTAGTGCATGGGTTCGACCATGAGAATATGTGTTTATGTTGCTTTTACTATTGTTTATACGTTGGAGTGACGAATTGTTTATTTTTCGCAAGCCTCCGCTGTCCGGTTGCCTGCAGCTCCATGCAACGCCAGCTGTACTGTTGTTTTAATGTTGTCTCTCCGCTCAGCTGTACTGTTGCCTCTCCGCTCATAACAACCTATGCTGAGACAACGCCCATGACGTGTGATCCGGTACCGCTACCGCACTGCGTGCCTGTGCCCGCCGTGAGCCGCTAGTGCATGGGTTCGACCATGAGAATATGTGTTTATGTTGCTTTTACTATTGTTTATACGTTGGAGTGACGAATTGTTTATTTTTCGCAAGCCTCCGCTGTCCGGTTGCCTGCAGCTCCATGCAACGCCAGCTGTACTGTTGTTTTAATGTTGTCTCTCCGCTCAGCTGTACTGTTGCCTCTCCGCTCATAACAACCTATGCTGAGACAACGCCCATGACGTGTGATCCGGTACCGCTACCGCACTGCGTGCCTGTGCCCGCCGTGAGCCGCTAGTGCATGGGTTCGACCATGAGAATATGTGTTTATGTTGCTTTTTATACTATTGTTTATACGTTGAAGTGACGAATTGTTTATTTTTCGCAAGCCTCCGCTGTCCGGTTCCCTGCAGCTCCATGCAACGCCAGCTGTACTGTTGTTTTAATGTTGTCTCTCCGCTCAGCTGTACTGTTGCCTCTCCGCTCATATATGACACCCTCTATATGAATGGCACTACTGATTGTCACACCCACTGTCCGTATTGTCCGTAGTGGTGTCTACGCCCATGTTAATACAGCGTGCAGAATCCAGATTCTATTGAGGAGAGTTGAGCCAAGTCACCATAGGCTCGGGAAGAGAGCAACGTGGAGGCCCACTGCCCCTTCCCCGGCCTCCACTGGGGGCGCCAGCCACTCCAACTTTTGACTGGATGTCAAGAGCGTCGCCACGAGGGGAACGAGTCGCCGGCCAGCCAAGGTAGCCAACGGCGTGTGAAGGTTGCCTGACCTCGAGGAAACTGAGATGGCACCAACGGAGGTTTTGTTAAGTAGGCGACCAAAATTCGAGCGGCAGCAACCTGGGCACCTTCACAGATAGCAGTGCCGCGTATCAGGGCGCCTTCGACGTTGAGCTGGGCGCCGATCATCAGGACGCCGGGGGAATATGACCTAATATCCCCCGTAAATATGTGCCTCGGAAGGGAGACCCAACCATAAAACTGAAAGCTCGCCGTATTTATCCACTATTTTTCGAGCAGGTCCATAGATTTCCGTCCTCAAAAGTGCGGGGATATTCCCCAGTGTTTGAGTTGGATGGGACTATAGTGGCGTTTACACCGACAGGAGATTCCCATTGCCGGCTGTGGGAAACTACTGTCGGTGTAAACGCCATTCATATTTCCTACGTCACCCCTGTGGGGACGCCCTTACTCCATGGTGCCGACTGCCGAGCTTATCAATTTGGATATCAATGGAATCAAAATCTCTTATCGATCGATGAAGAACTAAATTACCCCGACCCGGAGAGCGTCTTTGGAATCAAAGCAGTAGCACATGACGCAAGACTTCAGGCAAATAAGTCCTTCTTGTCTGAAATAAAACATTTGTGTATTGATAAGCACGTTTTATAAGCAATGGCAGCAAGATTCTCCATGAATTTGGTTAAAGTGATAATTTAGTAGCAGATACTTACCGTCGCATTTCGTTTTTTTAATTAATAATTTATATTGTCAGAACTAGCAACATGTCTCTTCACTCAACAATAATTACAAAAGTGAAAAAGAAATGATAAATTGCTTATATTTTGGTGAAACTAAAAATTAATTCAGCACATATTTTTTTTTACAGCGTTGAAGTCCAGCTCCAAAGGACAGCTGACGATCGTAGCCGAGCAGGCTGTTTGGTACTTCTTCACTACTTCTTAGAAGTACCCGTTAGTACCGATCATGTCTCACATAATAAGCTATTGGAACAAAAATATCCATGTTCTTCTAATTATTCTCCTCTCACACTTTCAATAAATACGCCCGGTTATATATAACAAGATATAACCGGTTTTTCCGCGACACTACGAGCGTCTTCTCTGGGGCGGCCCCGGAGCCGGGCCGGCCTCGGCGAGCAGCGTTCGGCGGCAGGCGGGCGGCCGCCCGCGCCCCGGGCGGCAAGGCTGCTGAGGCGGCGGCCTCCTCTGATTGGTGGAGCGACTCGTGTCACGTGATGGTGGCGGCGCGGGGTTTGAGTGTATATGCGCGGTCACTCTGTTCTAGGCCGCCCGGTCTGACGCAAGTCAGCAGTGTTCTCGCTCTGAAATGTTTTTGCGTTTACTCCGGTCGTGTTCAGTGGAAACTGGAAGACATCAAGGGGAGTATAAGTTCGGTTTTATATCAATGTTATATTGATTGACGAGGATGTTTTTCCTTTCGGGTTTTTTATGTTTATTTTTACTGGTTTGTTGTTTGTTAGTTGTTTGTTTTTATTTTCGGCATGAGGTTTGGTTATTTTTGTGCTTATGTTATGCTATATCGAGGTAAGAAAGGGGTCGATGAGCAATGGGTCGGCGAATGCCTGGTATTATAGGTTTTTTGAAGGTTGGATAAAAGAATGAAACATGGACTGCTGGTAGAAATTCGCTTGGTGGTGTTTTTCAGATTTTGGGAGATTGGGTGTAGGTTCTTGCTATGTGTAACATAGCTGAAACTGTTTTTTTTCTTCTTCCCTGGAACGGAACGCCGGACTTTGCCATCCTACACTCAGTGTGAGTGAAATCAGCTCATGCTTCTCGGTGTAGCAGCTCAGAGTGCACGGCCTGGCCGGCGTGGGGTTTTTGGTGGCCACGTGGTGTTGGCCGGTGGTTGGAGTTGGCAGAATTGCCGTTTTGTGGTGCCTGGTGTTGGTTGAACTGTGGTTCCCATACAGGTGAACGGTTACTGGCGTAAGGTGTGCCAGGTGGGCGTACCCCGTGGAGGTACGCCCAGGTGGGCCAGGTGGGCCTGGCCGGCGTAGGGTTTGGTGGCCACGTGGTGTTGGCCGGTGGTTGTGCAGAGAGTTGGTAGAATTGCCGTTTGGTGGTGCCTGGTGTTGGTTGAACTGTGGTTCCCATACAGGTGAACGGTTACTGGCGTAAGGTGTGCCAGGTGGGCGTACCCCGTGGAGAATGAGCTGCTGGTGATGTTTGGCTCTGTCCGAGCGTGTCCGAGCGGGGTTTTCATTAGTGGGTTAGGGATTGTTGATAATAAGGGTACCAACTACCAGGTGAGACTTGAGAGGGTAAATGGAGTTCATGCTAATGATACCCAATGCAATGGTATTGGTCTAAAATGGTATTGTTACCTGGTTAGGTTGGAGTGAAAGGTTAAGTGGGTGATATAGGTACGGAGGTGCAGAGGTGATAGTGGAAACCACTTGTGTGGTAAGTCTCGGGAGTCGGGACTAGGATATTTTAGATTAGATGGGAAATTATGTTAGGTAGTTTGGATGCACTGGCGATAATATAGTAAGTTACAGGATAGTAACCAAAGGAAGTTTTCACCCTCATATTTAAGGACTGCATTAGGTATGCAATTTTCTATAACGATGCAGTTTTATGGTAGCCCGTGATTGTTTTGCTCTCACTCTACATTGTGGTGCGAGTTAACTGTTTTCAGTTTTTTTATGGTAGTGGCGTTTGTGAATCGTTTTTTTTTTTTTTGCCAGAGTAAGGTGCCTTTTTGTCGTGGTCAATAAATAGAGCATTGCCTAGGCATGCATAAGCGACATCAATCATCATGGTAATGTTGGTATGCAATATGCATATCCTGCCGATGTGTCATCGCGCGCATTGTCAGATAAATGGCTCCAGTATGTATAACCCCTCTTGATACCCCCGTTTGATACGAGCTTTCGGCTAAAAATGGTTATGTGACACAATCCGTTTTTTTTCTTCCATGGCTTGGTGTGTGGTTGGCATCCGACTCTGAACGGCGACGGATCGGCACACTCGGCGGGGCCGGCCCGCTGGGCCAGAGTCTTCTCTGGCCGCTGGACGATTTCTTCACAGCTCCCGCGTCAGCTGAGGGAGTTCCGACCCCTCCCAGCTCATCTAGCTCCAGTGGTGCTGCCCGTGCTGCCTAGCAGGTCTTATGGGACATCGTCAGGTATAGGCCAACGCCAAGGTGGCCGGGGTTTTGAAAGGTACGTTGTTCCATGTATGCCGGGCGCGGTACATATCTGTTAATGGAGGTTCTAGGGGGACCCGATAGGGTAGATAGTGAACGCTTGGGCATGGGCGATATCGGCATTTTTGTGGGGATATTTGGTTCCATCAATAGGAACATAAGGGGCAATGCTGGTGGAAAGTAAGATAGTAATAAAATTCTGATAAAATCGTTAAGAGGCCTGAGGGTATTAAAAAAAAAAATGAAATCTAGTCAACTCTAAGTTCAACGTGTTTTCAACCTTGGTTTGCTGCTGCTGCTGAGGCTTGTTAAATCGTCTATAACTATATTCAAAGCAGTCTGTTTCTTTGATTTTTTTTTCTACCTATAGGATAAGGGATGACCTTTCTCCTGCAAACAGCAAATGAACAATACAGGTCAGGTGCTATCAATAATAGTTAAAAGGATTTAGTCAGTATACGTTGTTAGGACTGGGGTACCCCTCGGTGTCCTAAAATTGTATTTTGGCTGGGGTGTCGGAGGAAAATTCCTGGGGGCCCGGGAACGATTTTCAAGGGGGAGGCGAGCCTAAAATACCTGACTTGATGCATATGAAACAGTGGCGTAGCTAGAGGTCTAAGGGAACACGCACTCCCCCCCCCCCCAATCGGGTTCACAGGGACCCTCGGGTCCGGGGGCCCTGCGGCACCATTTGACCTGAGGCTTAACGATGGCCATATTTCGACTCGGGGGGCCCCATTAGGCTCGTTAGAGCACCTCATGGGCCCTAAATTGCCACACTAAGATCTCCTTAAAGCCCCACGCCGGCTTCTGAGTCATGGTCCCACAATTATTTTTCTGAGGGCCCAATAACGGCAACTGTGGGGGCCCTCATCGGCGCTTATGAGGACCCACACCGGTGTCTCTGAGGGTTTCACGCCTCCAACTCTGAGTGCCTACACCAGTGCCTATTAAAACCCTATATCGGCGGCTCTGAGAGTGAGGACTCGAATCCCTACCCAACACCTGCGCAGTGCGCATCTAGGGACCACCCACTAGTGACTTCTGAGGGCCCCACACCGGTGACAGGGGCCTCTTGCCGGTCATTGAGAACCCCCTGCCGGCTTGTAGAGGGTTCGCGTCAGCAGCTCAGGCCCCACACCAGTCTGTAACTGCTCCACACCGGCGTCTATGAGGGCCCACAGCAACGCCTGTAGGACCCTCACCGGCGCCTCTGAGAGAGTCACACTAGTGCCTCTGAGCGCCCGCACCGGCACCTGCATGATACTCCCACACCGGTGCCTCATACGGGCCCCTTACCGGCGGCTCTAAGGGCCCTACGCCGGTGATTCTGAGGATGCTACCGATAACCGGGGGCACCATACAGGCCCAAGGTGTCGCTGAGCTTTAATCCCATACCGGCCTTCCGTGGGTGCCACGTCAGTGCACTCGTTGCCCCACACCCCTCCCTCACACCCGGGGCGGGTAAACTGTGTTATACCTATTGCAACGATTTTACCACCGTTGTACGTTATGTATTTCTCAAGGTTGGCTCAAAATAGTCCAGTATATGTATGTAAAAGCTGGCCTGCCAAACTATGGCCGGGGTCAGGCCCAAACCAAAGTGGGATGACAATAGCAGATATCAAATCGATACTGTATCGGCAGAAACCCTTCAGATGGCAAGGAAAGGCCGTGTCCTGATAAGATATATAAAGGAAACAAGAAGGAAAGAAGTCCGGAAAAGGGAGGAAAGGTCCTTTCTCGCTGCCTCAATGTTGAGGGGGCGACGCCCCCACGGCTCTCAAAAGGGGGGGCAAGCACCCCCGCTGCCCCCCCTGTTCCCGGGTCTATGAAAATTTATCACCAAAAAGGGATAAGAGTGAAAAATTGATGGTCAAATAAGGCCTAACAAGAGTGAAAAAGGATGCGCGGCGAAATTTCATAAAAGGCTGGTATAATGTGGGAAGTAAAATGGCTATCCATCCATGCAAATGCTTTTTCTGGGAAAAATGGGAGTGGAAAATGGGCTATTAAAAATTGGAGGCGAGTGAACAGTGATTTTCATTTGGGTGACGTTTCCCACCTAAATCAAATTTTTGGGCACTGGTACCCCTCGCCAGTATCAGGGTTGACGTCACTCACTCAGTACTGACTGAGTGTTGAGCTGTCCGGATGGTCGCAGCTCGGTTGTGGCCGCCTTGGCCGTGTTTTTTGGTGATCTAGTGCAACCGTCGCAGAGCAAAGGGAGTGTGAAATTCAGTTTTTTGTGGGTTCTTTCGCTAAGAAGTATTTTTCAATTATTAATGAGTGTTCTGTATGCAATATTGCTTTTGCAAGGACGTTGATTGTTTTTTATACTTTGATGGCTGATAAAGTTCGTATGCAATTTGTTAATAATGGAGGGGTTGGTGGGATGCCTAACTGGTCCGGGTGTATGGTTAGTAAGAGGTGGAAAATGGGCTAGTTGCGGAGTTATTTGAAGTGGTTTATGGCTGGGTATGGTTTATTTCCAGTTAAAATATTAATTTGTTTTGGGAGGGGTAGGTAATAAAAAAAAAAACTCATCGGTTACAACTCATCATTTACAAACTAGGGGTCTTATTGTTTTCATCTCTTAGATCGCTGGACTTAGCCGTTCCACACTCTGCATGGGTGAATTCAGCTCATTTTTTTTCACGGGATAGCGGCTCCAAGTGCAGAACCTGGCCGGGTTACGTGTTGGGTGGCACTGGCCACTGATGTGGGCCAGTGCGGTTCACCAATGAGGTGGTGATGGTGTTGTGAGCGGTGGTTGAATTTGGTGAGTTGTCCGGTTATGCCTGGCTATGGTTGAACCTTGGTTCCCATGCAGGTAAACGGCTACTGGCATAAGGTTTGCCATGGTGAGCGCACCCCGTGAATGGCGGGCTCAGCTATAGTGGCGTGGCGCTGTCGGAGCGATGAGTTTTATTAGTAGTTTATGGCGCTTCACTGATCAACGCCAATTGCGCTTAGGTTATTTTGGGTAAATGGGGGTTAGGTATAAAAAATGTAGGTATATGAAATAAAAAAAAAACTAAAAGAATTATAAAGTAAAAATAAAAACAGACAAACAATATAAAAAACAATTTATTGATGGCGCTTCACTGGTCAACACCAAATGTTGCCCAGGATATTCAAGTAACTGGGGGGTTTACGTATCGCTCCGGTAGGTAGGTACTTGATCACTTTAGATGGAATTTGTTATACCTTTTTGCTTTTGCTTAGAACGCTGGATATTGGCATTCTACACTCCGTCTAAATGGATTCAGCTCATTCTTCCAAGGGGTAGCAGCTCCAAGCGCGCGACCTGGCCGGCTTAGGTGTTGAGTGGCCACTGAGGTGGGCCAGTGTTAACCGGTGGTGTTGGTGTTGAGGGTTGGGAGTTGAGTTTGTAGAGTTGTCGTTGGTTATGCCTGGCTATGGTTGACACGTGGTTCCCATACAGGACAACTGATACTGGCGTAAGGTTTGGCGTAGTGAGCGTACCCCTTGGGAGGTGAGCTGTTTTTGTGATGTATGGCCTTTTTCCAAGCGTTATATATTTTTTATTAATTTATTCGGAGGCGCGCTGTCAGGGGTCGCGCGCGGTTGCTGCTCGCGCTGTCGGCGTCACCGGGGGTCATTGAGTGGTTGGAATTTTAATTTTACCATACGATGTTCCGAGTAATTTCTAACATTTTTATGATAGCAACCTGGTTGTGTGTACTCAGGTTGTGTACTTTTGTCACTCAGGACCTGCCTATGATTGGTTGGTGGGTGATTTACTGTACCTTCTATGGGTGACATTGAGGCAGCTCGGCGTTTGGAGGCAGTAAACACTTCCAAAACGTGTCGAGCTAGGAAGCTACGGCACTTTTTACCCATATTGGCCTGTTTACAGCGTAGGGGCTGTCTGTATGCCGGTCTTTTGGTCCCTGATCAATCCGGAGCTTAGCGGGAAGGCAAGCTTGTTGCCCGTGGCGGGGGGATGCGGATACTATCAGATTTCAACAGCGGGTATTTTGGTATTCAGGTCGGGTAATTGCCCTAAACATTTGGAGAATCTTGGGATGCCCAATTCTACAAGTCCCGGGTGAAGCTCGCTAGTCTGCCCGGGGGTATCCCCTTCTACAACGACCCCGAGGCAGCTCGCTAGTCTGCCCGGGGATATCCTCTCCTACAACGGCCTCGGTGCAGCTCGTTAGTCTGCCCGGGGGTGTCCCCTTCTACGAACCCGGGACAGCTCGCTAGTCTGCCCGGGGGTGTCCCCTTCACAACGGCCTCGGGGCAGCTCGCTAGTCTGCCCGGGGGTGTCCCCTTCTACAAAGGCATCGGGGCAGCTCGCTAGTCTGCCCGGGGGTGTCCCCTTCTACAAAGGCATCGGGGCAGCTCGCTAGTCTGCCCGGGGGTGTCCCCTTCCACAACGACCCCGGGGCAGCTCGCTAGTCTGCCCGGGGGGTGTCCCCTTCTACAACGACCCCGGGGCAGCTCGCTAGTCTGCCCGGGGGGGGTGTCCCCTTCGGGGGGTGTTCCCTTCGGGGGGTGTCCCCTTCGGGGGGTGTCCCCTTCTACAACGACCCCGGGGCAGCTCGCTAGTCTGCCCGGGGGTGTCCCCTTCTACAACGACCCCGGGGCAGCTCGCTAGTCTACCCGGGGGTGTCCCCTTCTACAACGGCCTCGGGGCGGCTCGATAGTCTGCCCGCGGGCGTCCCCTCCCACAACAGCCTCGGGTGTAGCTCGCTAGTCGCAAGTCTGCCCGTGGTAGTCCCCTTCTTCAACGGCCTCTGGGCAGCTTTCTAGTTTGCCGGGGATGTGCTTTTCTACAACGGCCTCGGGGCGGCTTGCTCGTCTGCTCGTTGGTGGCTGCCGCCAGGACGCCGGTAGCGCAGGCGTCATTCCGGCGGCTTTGAATGTGGATGCCAGCGGGCGCTGAGAGCTCTCCCCTTTTGCTGGTCGGCTATCTATGACCTGATTACCTATAGTTTCGTGGTCACTGTTTTAACCTTTGCAAAGCTTTAGGTAACATTCATGGTCGTTATCATTGCCACGCATATCACAGGGATTAAGGTACACGTAACAGTAGCTGTGGCCTCTGTTGTTAGTTGCCTAACAGCCATTGGGTTACCATGTTTTTTTGGGGGGACGGCGCTAAAATAATAACAATAATAATGACAATAATGACAATAATAATAACAATAATAATAACAATAATAACAATAATAACAATAATAATTAACATTAGCAATAATAAAAAAGCAGCTCGCTAGTCTGCCCGGGGAAGCCGTTTCTCACGGCCCCTGGTGCTGCTCGGGATGCTCCCTTCTTCCACCTTCTACAACGGCCGCGGGGCGGCTCGCTAGTCTACCCGTAGGTGGCTGCCGCTAGGACGCCCGGTATAGCGCGGGCGTCATTACGGCGGCTTGGAGCGCTGTTTCCTGGAGCGGGCTGAGAGCGCTCCCCTTTTTTTGCTGGGCGGCTGTCAACGACCTTCGTTGATACTGTTCTAACCCCTTCCAAAGTTTTGGGAAAATGCATGGTCGCGCTGATAGGTATGTGTATAGGGTTCAAGGTAAAGGAAAATACAGCTTTTGTTAACTGCCTCGGAACTCATGGATGGTTGTTTTTCGTCGGGTATATCGAGGGTCTTTAGTTGGTGGAGGCTATCATCGCAGTAGTGGCTAATGCTAATGGTTGTTACTTGTTAGTCTTGCTGTAAGGGCTTTGGTATAAATGTAATATTGTTCTTCATTGGTGACCGCTGTATCGTTCACATTCATGTTGGCAGGTTTTAGGGATCGTGGCGTTTCTGGTAAGCTCCGGGCCAGGTTGAGGAAATAATTACTTACCTTCAACCAACTACCAAGCACGTATTTGGGTGGGCTCTGCCACTGGTCTCGACACTGGCGGCGACTTAAAGTCTTTTGTTGTTTATTTGTATCCCCCATTCGGTCTGCTGGTCTCGGGAAAGGGGTGTTTTGTTATGGCGCATTGGTGTCTGGGTGGATGTATTGAATGGGTGGTGACACCATTGCGCCGCGCGGGGGGAGGGGTGGCGGCCCGTTGGCAGGGCAGTCTCGGTTGAGACATGTATACTTGCTAGTATGTCTGTGTCGTGTTCATTGGGCTGAATATACCAATAGCCCCTTTTTGTACAGCTACAGTGTTTTTCCTGGACGGACTTGGTTGTGAGGTTTGCACTGAGGTTGGTTACGCATAGCATAGCTAATTGTCTGTTTGCTGGCAGCTCGAAGGGGAAGCGGAAAATACGCCCGGTTATATATAACAAGATATAACCGGTTTTTCCGCGACACTACGAGCGTCTTCTCTGGGGCGGCCCCGGAGCCGGGCCGGCCTCGGCGAGCAGCGTTCGGCGGCAGGCGGGCGGCCGCCCGCGCCCCGGGCGGCAAGGCTGCTGAGGCGGCGGCCTCCTCTGATTGGTGGAGCGACTCGTGTCACGTGATGGTGGCGGCGCGGGGTTTGAGTGTATATGCGCGGTCACTCTGTTCTAGGCCGCCCGGTCTGACGCAAGTCAGCAGTGTTCTCGCTCTGAAATGTTTTTGCGTTTCCCACCCACCCACCACCATTTTAGGGTTTTCTTTTTTTTTACACGCACCACACTCTTAAATAAAGATGGGTTTTTCCACAAAATGTGGTTTTTTCCCCAGCTAGGTCCTCCGGTTTTTTTTCTAGTTAGGACTTTTTCCGGGGGAGGACACACACGACAGGGTTTCTAGTTTTGGGTGGTGACACCATTGCGCCGCGCGGGGGGAGGGGTGGCGGCCCGTTGGCAGGGCAGTCTCGGTTGAGACATGTATACTTGCTAGTATGTCTGTGTCGTGTTCATTGGGCTGAATATACCAATAGCCCCTTTTTGTACAGCTACAGTGTTTTTCCTGGACGGACTTGGTTGTGAGGTTTGCACTGAGGTTGGTTACGCATAGCATAGCTAATTGTCTGTTTGCTGGCAGCTCGAAGGGGAAGCGGAAAATACTTTTGAAATGCATTTACTAATAAATTTCACAAAAACGGCTTGAAATTTTACAACGTCGAAATACTTATTCCAATTTCCACCATGAAACCACCACTATATTACTTGCTTACAGAACCGTGCGCACAGTGCGCGCAGTTTTATCGTGACGTCAGAGGGTGCTTCCTCAGTGGCGCCCCCTGGCGGGGAACGCGTGCAAAAAGTCCAGCTCTTAGGCATGTCCGCTGATCCGTGTCGCACGGCTGAGGGTGGCGAGGGATTCAGACCACAGATCGGGCAGGTTGAGGTGGGTTTTATGAAGCTGCAGCTGTCTCGGGCAACCGGAGATGTCTCAGGTCATCACAGCTTAGTTCTTGTGTGTGTGTGTGCGTGTGTGTGTGTGGGGGGGGGGGAGGGCTGTGGTGTAGTGGTGCGCTCCCGACTCCGCTTTATTTGTGTCAGCTGCTCTCATGCAAGATCCGAAAGGCGAAATATCCGGTATGCAATTTACATTGTTTTCATTTGACTATTGTACGGCCTCATTTACTCTAACTTCTAAATTCCTTTAAATGATAGATTAAGGCCAAGTTCAGTGTTCAGAATGAGTCACTAAATTCGTAGGTACTTACATGAGCAATATTGAGTGACTTGCCATGGCATTTGAACTGTTGCAGCGTGTGTCGACTGTCGCGTTTAACGTTGACACGCGCACTGCATAAATGGCACCGACTTCAGTCTGCTTATGACGACCCTATAGCGCAATAATGCTTGTATTGCGTCGGTTATTTAATCGAATTGGCTCACGTGGATCGAAAGATCCGTTGTTATGTTCTCGTTTTTTTTTTTCGCTTCCAATAAGTTATAGTTAACTATTTAGTCAGAGCCTTTTCAATGGAAGGATTCCCAAGAGCAACAAGCTCCGCTTAGCCCCTCTGCCCTGCGATCGCGCAATTTGAATTCCTGGCCTCAGAGTCCAGAGTTTAACGTACGCACAGATCCGCGTACGGGGGTCCACGTCAAAACAGCTAGTGACTATTGAGCTAGTGACTTTTGAGCTAGTACAAAAGAGCTAGTGCTTCAAAACAGCTAGTGACAACACAGCTAGCGCCAAAATAGCTAGTAATGCAAAATAGCTAGTGCATTAAATCAGCTAGTGACTAAACAGCTAGCGTCAATATAGCTAGTAGAGCAAAATAGCTAGTGCTTCATTATAGCTAGTCATAAGCGTAGGAAGTAGGAACCATGAGTGCAGTGGGTGCAGTTGCACCCACAATAATTCTCCAGTGGGTGCAGACAATGTATTCTGCACCCACAATAATTCTCCAGTGGGTGCAGACAATGTATTCTGCACCCACAATAATCTGGAACAAAAACCCCTTTTCTCATCAACACTACTCCCCATGCAGCACAACAAATTCAGGATATTTTGCCCACTTTCCACCTTTAGAAGCGTTTGCTACTGTGATGGTCTTCAAAACTTACATTTGCGCTCAAGTAAAAAAGGAAGCAATCGGAACACATGTGATTGAACACATACCGATGACCCACTGTCAAAAGTTTTAGCCCGATACCTATCTTCGAAAATGGCTAAGTTAGCCGCATTTAGGCAAGGGCTCCGCCACCGGGGGGGACGGGTGGGACATGTCCCCCCCAACCAAAATGTTGGGTGGGACATACTATCTTTTGTCCCCCCCAATAATCGGCTCCTCCGCTGGTAGATAAATCGACTCTTGTTCCTGACACCGAATACAGAACATAAGTGCAAAGAATCTCCGAAGAAAAAAAAAACGTGATGAGAATCTAATTAACCTGTCGTCGACAACCTATATTGTCGCCTTGTGCTTTAAGTCTTTTTCTGTTATGAGGGCCACGGATTTCAATTTTTTAGTAGACAATATCGTCAGGCATTTTCGCGTTAGGTATATCAACGTGAGTCTACTGCAACGAATGTTCGCAATCATACGTCCCAGTCCGATGATGAATCCAGTAGGTATATCCAGTAGGTAATCCAGTAGGTATATCAAAAAAGGATCTCTCAAATTCAATCAATTAAACAATCAATACGGATATTATTTTTTTTCGGGTAAACGCTGTCGTTCTTTAAGAGGAAACTTCCATCGGTCAAATAAGAATATCGCAGAACTGTAGGATAAGAGAAGCTGTTTGTTTAAAGTGTTTGAGAGGTTAACCCTCGTTCTTATATGGACTATGGTGGGTCGGATTGACCCACCCCTCAGTTTTTCACAAGTAACTCGCGTAAAAAGTGGTTTATCGTGACGAAACTATTAGTATTTCCCGGGAATTTTGCACATCCTCTGAAAATTTCATGATCCTAAGTCCTAACCCCATGGGCCATGACTTTTGGGCCTGTGGCCTATTTCTGGAGACCATGTCAGGCCGAACCACCGATTCGGTGTATGTTAGCGCACATTATCTGTACGTTTCCAGACTTGTCATGTCATAAAACCGAGCCAACATGTGAAATGACGGTAGACACATGCATTCGGGTAGGTGTCAAGGTCACGTGAATTAGACACATGCATTCTAGTATGTGTCAAGGTCACGTGAATATCAGGTCAAGGTCATTACCGTTAGATGAATTTGGTTCACTTTTTCGAGCTAGGCATGTTACTAGGAAACTTTTTGGAGATGATGTCGAATTAAGCATATAACATTGAGAAGTAGTTTTGGTACCAATGCAACATGTTACGAAGCTGTCTGTGGTTGACACCTAGGTACTTTGGCTAGCCGGAGGGACACGCACTTGTTGATCTCACCTAACCTGATCCGACCTTCGCCAAATGCTAAAAATGGATTCAGATTCAGCGCAAAACTATGAGCCAGATACCATTAAAAAATTGAAGCTGGTCTTTCAAGTTTTTTTTTCTGTCTGGTGTGTCAATATGATGAAGGTACAATGACTACAATCTAATATTGGGTAATATTGCATGGGTCAGGTGGCCTACCATTTCTCTATTTTTTATTTTTCTAGTTAAAAAATCGTCGTATCAGGGCTATGACGAAAAACAAGTGGCCTAAATCCGTTGAGAAAACTGGATTTGGGGGTACCCTAGGTTTAGAGGAGACACTACGGCGATGGGCGAAGGGCAGACCGTCCCCCCCAACCAAAAGTCCGTGGCGGAGCCCTTGCATTTAGGTACTTTTTGCGGTAGTCAATATTGACATTATCAACGCTTCTAAATACACTTATCATCGGTAGGTAGGGGAGAGTGGGGAAAGATGCCCAGGGTTTTACTATGTCAGATTTTATTCGAAAATGACGATCGGAAAGCAAAAACTTGGAGTTTCAACGGAAGCCGGCATCATTTTTCTCCAAAAATATCACACTTTCGTGCCTGAAATATTATAACTTTTTTTTGCTATTAAGCATTTCCCTGAAGAAGTGAAAGGGGGCATCTTACCCCACAGGGTGGGAAAGACGCCCCCTGGCGTTGGGTAAGATGCCCCCCTGCACTATAAGTGACATAAATGGGCACGTGAATCGCCTGAACGAATCAGCAGTCCCTTCGAGCCTGCAGTAGACACCAAACGTCATCGTAAGGGCCCTCAAAAGTAGTCGTAAGGGGCTTCAGAGGTCATCGTTAGGGCCATCATAGTCCATCGCGGCCAAACAAGCCTCCGTGGTGGCGTTCGGAGACCACTGTGTGGCCCTTATAGGTCTTCATGATGCTTGAGGGCCCTCGAGCCCATCGTGGGGACCTCAGATGCCAGCGCGGCCCGTGGAGCCAACGTGGGAGCCCTCAAAGGATGTCGTGAGGGGCCCTGGAGCCAATAATGGGGCCCACAGAGGCCGTCGTGAGGGCTCTCAGAGTCAGATGCCGCCCAAAAAGTCGCTGTATGGGCCGAGAGACCGGCATGGGAGCACCCGACCGTACTGGACTCTCAATAGTCCCAGATCGACTTTTGTCTCTAATCACAAGTATGTAATAAATGATTTGACGGGATGCTTGAAGGACAGCCTACGAATTTAGGGGGGCGTCTTTCCCCATCAGGACAGGGGGCATCTTACCCCAAGGTACCGAAGTAACATTAAATCAGTACAATTTGTTAGCCATAAAACTACACCTTGAAACAAACTGTTTGGGACACAGTACACGGATGTTAACCCTATTCCTGGCGGGGGGGGGGGGGGCCTCAGGAGCCCCCCCCCCCTGAGGTTTTTTGGTTATTTCTCCCAAACGCGTTGAGCTAGGAAGCTCAAATTTTCTGACTTTTCCTAAAAGGCTTCTACGCAACATGTCTGAAAATTTTGAGTTGATCTGACCTCAGGTCAGGTCACCAGAGGCGGTTTGGTGACCCTACCTCAGAAAAGTTTGCAATCACGCCAGAGCTAGAGTTTTTGACCGATCGATTTCTTCTCTTCAGGCTTTAGTTAGGGTACCAGTATGTGCATTTTGTATATCTCGGAATTTTGATATCGGTGACCTAAGGTCAGGTCAGTTTCGCGACCTCCCCATTATAAGTCAATGGGGGAAAAATCAACTCCCTGTTTTTACCACTAAAACGGGTCGGAATGGCCCCATATACCATACATGACTTCATATACGATCAACCTTCACTACCTTGAGGTCTGTTTTGCTGTTGGGCATCTGTGAGGTCATGTGACGTCATCAAAGGTCACCAAAGGTGACCTTTGATGTTTTTTGTACGGAGTTATTTGGCCAATAACTCCGTACAGGAACAAGATACAGACGCGTGGATGGTCTCATTGTGTTCAGCTCGTCAAGACGCATCGAATGATATAAATGATGACCTCAAGGTCACGTGACCTGAGGTCAACCTTTGACCTTGACCTTGCGAGGTCAACATATATATCATTCGATGCGGATTGACGAGAGGATCACGATGATGCCCTTAGTTTGTTCCTATCTTGACTAATTCGAAAGTTATTCGAGAAAAACTCTCTCCATATCTAGCGCCGCCATTTTGACTTTTTCGACCCCTGTGACGTCATCTTTGACCTGACCTGAAAATGACCTTTGTAAAAATTGTAGATCTTGACCGTGCGTATCCGATGCCGTTTACCGTTTGTCGCTATCTTGCTTCGTTCTCGAGATCTCAGGGGGGGGGGCCGAATCGGCCCCCCCCGCCAGTTTCTTGTCCCGGCGGAGCCCGCCAGGAATAGGGTTAATGTATCACGACTATAGCAAGGGACGCAAAAATTATCTACCTTCTTTGATATTTACAATGTTTTGACACCAAAATATTTTTTGAAAGCAGCAAATAAAAAACATGCAATCACCAGCCAGCCGTTGCCCAACTGAGCTTCGCAAATTTTTGTGCAGTTAACAAGGCAGGCTTCCGCTTTACGCTAAGAATATTAATTTCCAGGTTCGATTCTTTGTTTCGCCGCTAGAGGGGGTGGGACGTCTTTCCCACCCTGGGCATCTTACCCCACTCTCCCCTACCTTTTCGACATGGTACACCCTCAAAGCTCACAAGGAGCCTCCGCTCGGGTGCCGCTCCCTACCCCCTCTCCCCCCCCCCGGCTTCACCGGCCATGGCTGGATTTCTGCACCCATGCACCCACAATGTTCCAGCCGTTCCTACGCCCATGTAGCTATAGAAATCGCTAGCGTCGACTAATAGCTAATAAGCAAAATAGCTTATTCGTAGAGCAGCTATTATAGATTCTTTCCCGACGAAGAGTCCCCACGGGTAGAAGGAGCAGAAGAGCACCGTAGTTTGACAAAATTATTTGGAATGCTAGGAGGGCAGAGGACGGGATCACTAGGACAAACAACAAATTAGAAGCGGGGCACCGGGGAATTAAAGAGATGGCATATCGCGGGAAATACATATTTACAGTCATAGATATCTTGCATTTTTGAAGCGAAGTGAATGGGAAGGGAACAGAGGTCCAACGAAATTGCTATTTTGACGATAGCTATTTCGTCACTAGCTGTCTTGAGGCACTAGCTCTTTATGCTTCACTAGCTACTTTGACGCTAGCTGTTTTGTCACTAGCTGTTTCTAAGCACTAGCTATTTTGCTTCACTAGCTATTTTGACGCTAGCTGTTTTGTCACTAGCTGTTTTGAGGCACTAGCTGTCAGTGGCGTATCTAGGATTTCTCTCAGGGGGGATCCGCAGTCAAAAGGGCCCTTGACTGACTGGGTTGAAAGGGCCCTTAAGTGGCAAAAGGGCCCTTGTAGCCTGAGTTGAAAGGGCGTTAACCCGCGCCCCGTAGGGAGGGGGGGAGGCAAAACGGCCCCTGTCCTCTTCCGTAGCTATCTCCTAAATGACTGCAAATATCGCCACCAAACTTTCAGGAGCTCTCTGGGCATCCATTTTACACATTGTGACCAATTTTTTTCCAGAGGCTATGATAGGTTGGCCGCAAATGACGTCAGAATGACGTCATGTTCTGCCATTTTCGACAAAAAAAGGTTTCGCAGGAAAAGCCACAGGCCTACAGAGCTGTAGAAACATAAAAATGTTCCGACTTAAAATGTGTAGAATTAACAGGCCTATGTCAAATCTGAGCACAGTTTACAGAAAGAGCATTAAAAGAGCTTTGATTGTTTTGTTGGGTTGGGCCCAGGCCCTTTCGGTCTGACGTGTCCATCAGCGTGCTGTCGATTTTCCCCATATAAGGAAGTTATTGCTGGCGCTTCTTGGCCTCTCATTGGTCTAACGAATAGACCACTTGAATTCGACCAATGAGGAGCCAAGAAGTAGCAGCATGCTCACAGCGTGCTGATAAATAAACGGGGTGCGAACAGAGCTCAGGGCCGGAAGGATGATAGGAAAGGAATTGAGGGAGACATTGGTCTGGGCGGGCACCTTGGTGAGTCACCGCCCACCGGGGCTGAGCCTGTCCAACAGGACAGGCCGACTAGCCCCCCAAGTGCTCACTGCACCCGGTTACGAGCGTGCTTGATTAGGAGCTGCAGTGCGCTCCAATGGGAGCCGCCCGCATGGAATAAAGTTGCCCGTCCAGGTCCAGCCCGGATCAGGGGTTGCGGCATGGAGGAGAAGGATTTGAATGTCATGAGGATGGAAACGGCGAAACGGGTGTTGAAAGAGCTATTAACTACGCTTTTCCCCGGCACTGTAGCTCCTCATTTCCGAGTCATGCGATGGTTTGTTGAAAATTGTCGAAATTGGATCTGAAAATTGGCGAAATTTGACCTTGGATTGGATGACCTATGTGAACTGACCTTTGACCTGATCTAAAAAGTGACCAGAGTAATTTCGTCATTATTGTTTGCGTCCCTTCAAACGCTGCCTTTGGCGTGTCGTGGCTCAGAAGCCGAGTTAGAAGCAGGGGTGCGGAGCTGGAGCTGCAGAGCCGCCGGAGCCGGCATATTTTGCCCGGAGCCGGAGCCGTGAAAGAATATAGCCCGGAGCCGGAGCCAGAGCCGGAGCATTAAAAAAAGGCGGCGACTCCGGCTGCTTTTTTAACCCTCGCCCCGTTGGGGGAGGGGGCCATTTGCCCCCCCCCTGTGGTTTTTCCTGAAAAATTTTCAGTACCTTCCCGGGCATCAATTTGACACCTTCACACCAAATTTCAAGTATTAGGTCACCTTAGGTCAGGAGTTATTGAGGTCAAACTGAGGTCATGTTCGAGCAAAAATGAGCAAAAAACATGCAATCTTGAAACGTTTACCAAATCTACAGTTATCAAGCAATTTCAAAGTTCTTTATATGGTCTAGTAGACAAAAAGCGGCGCTACAAAACAGCTTTCTCGGATTTTCTAAATTTTGGGTTTTTGACCAAAAACAAAATCAAAAATTTGATTTTTTTTTTAGAAAAAACTAAAAAAAATCCAAAATGTTTCCGAATTTCAAAAAAGCCGGAATAAATGTCATAGTCCCTGCGCTCTTCTATGTACATACCAAATTTCAGATCGATATCTCGTTTTTTGGCCAAGTTATAGAGAAAACACTGTTCAAAAATTATGACGTCAAATTTTTGAACTCAATTTTTAGCTATTCTAGACCACGTACGGCAAAACAAAGACCACCATTGAACTCCCCGTGACGAGCTGCATCGATTCGATACCCATTATATGCAAAAATATTTACTTTGAAATTTGACCTAATTTGACCTGACCTTGACCTGACCTTGACCTGACCTTGACCGAAACGTGACCTAAGCTGGCCCCAAAGGCTGCCTGACCCACATAATCGCATTTGTCATGTAAAATAGACCATAAAACATGTATCACACGACACTTTCATATTGTGACCCCCCAGTGACCTGACCTCTGTGACCTGACCTGGTATCAGTGACCTCAAATAGTAAAATATGTGTTTGAAGAACATTTCCCCATCGATGATTTTCAATGAAATGCATTTTACTCGATTTTACAACGCATTTCTTGAAATGCCTGTAAACGATGAAAATTGGACCTTTGACCTGACCTGTGACGTCATCAGTTTGACCTAGGTCAATAAAATTGGGTCACAAGGTAGTTCCCTGATAGGGCTATCCAACACCGTTTGCCGCTTGTCGCTAGGTTGCGTGGTTCTCGAGATCTTAGGGTGGGGGCCAAAATGCCCCCACCCCCCAACAGGGCGCGTTGCTCGGCAGAGCCCAACGGGGCGCGGGTTAACCCTCGCCCATGTAGGGGGGGGGGTTGGTGCAACCCCCCCTGAGGTTTTTCGGAAATAGTGCAAAAACGGCGGCGCGCAGCGCCACCAAATTTTGGGTACCTTATGGGGCAAGCCTTGCGCATCTTTTGATAAAAAAAATTTGACCGGGTCATGTCAGGTCACGGAGTTATGACGTCACAAAGGGAACAGCCTCCGGCCGGATTTTCACAAACTGAGTGCCAACGCCCGAGGTTTCCTGCCGGTGGTACGGACATCGGTTGATGGATCGTGATGAAACTTCCCATGCATGTTGGGGCAAGTATTGGCTATCATATGGTATAAGAATCTTGACCGGGTCAGGTCAGGTCACGGAGCTATGACGTCACAAGAGGAACAGCGTCCGGTACTATTTTTGAAAAGCGCCCGAACCACTATTTTGCTAATTCTTGTCACCTCAATGGGAATATGCAGCAATATTAGCTTCTATAGGGAGCAAATGGACATCCCAAATCCAAAAATACAATCAGATTTCAAAAATTTAAATTTTGATTTTTCGAATTTCTGCCGCCGACTGTGACCTTGCCGACTTCCGGCGCTCCCAACGCGCCATTTTTAGAGCTAGGGAAACGAAATACATACCAAACGATAGAGAATTGATCAAGGAACACGATAGTGAAGGTTTCAAGTCGATATCTCCCACCGTTTTGCCGCAATCGCCGCGGAAAATTTGAAAAAGTCTATTTTTCCGAAAATTTGACCTTTGACCGGTCAAAAGTAGGTCAAATGTTGACCTAGGACCAAAAAATATACCACCAATCGCGAGATCTCGGCGAGAGCAATCCGTTGGTCTTTTCCGCTAAGCTCTACGACGCTCCGTTTTCAAACGCCAAGGGGGGGGGGGTCGCACCAACCCCCCCCCCTGCATGGGCGAAGGTGGCAGATCGCCGTTTACGGGCGAGGGTTAAGAGGAAAAATTATTGACCTAGTTCGGTTTGACAGTACAAGGCAGTAAAACATGTGGTATTCAAAATAGCCTTGCTATGCCTTTAATGGGCTCCTGATAGCCCATTAAAGGCTTAGCAGATCGCTTTGTGCTATAACATTGAGCTTTAAACAAAATAAGCATGCTTATTTCATAGCCTGCCCTCAGAGGGCCCTTCTGGTGGTCTTAAAGGACCCTCAGGCCTCAATCGACCTCAGATGGACCTTTGCTGGCGTCATAAGGTCTCCGTTAGCCTGAAAGGGTCCTCCAATAGTCCCAAGGGGCCTTCTATTCTCCTTAAAGGCCCTGAGTCAGCCTAAGAGGGCCATTCAGTGGCCTCCGAGGGCACTCTTTGTCCTCAGAGGGCCTGTCATACGGCTCAAGGACCAAGGTGGTCTGAAATAGCCTTCATTTCACTTCTGAGGGCCCTCCAATGCCCTCAGAGGGCCCTATATTTGCATCATTACACCTCTTTGAGTCCTCGGAGAGCCCTCTTTGAGATGGCTGAGAGGGCCCTCTTTGATCTGAGATGGCCTGATGACCTCGTAGGGCTCATGTGGTGGCCTGAAATCACCTCAGCAGGCCCTCCAGTGGCCTCAAAGGGTCCTGTTTTTGCATTAGAGGGCTCTCTGTGGCTTCCGAGGGCCCTTTTTGATCTCAGAGGGCCCTCTTTGATCTCAGAGGGCTTTTTCGACCCTTTCGAGCTGTCTGAGGGGGCCCTCTGGCCTCTGCTTGCCTAAAAGGGCCCTCTATTCGCCTCAGAGGGCCCTCTGTTCGACTCCGAGGGCCCTCTGGTGACCTCAGCGGACCCTATTTTTGCATCAGAGGTCCCTCTGTGGCCTCCGAGAACCCTCTTCGATCTCAGAGGGCCCTCTTTGAGGTGGCTGAGAGGGCCCTCTGTTCGCCTCAGAGGGCCCTCTGGTGACCTCAGGGGCTCTATTGTTGCATGAAAGAGCCCTCTGTGGCCACCGAGGGCCCTTTTTGATATCAGAGGGCCCTCTTTGACCTCAGAGGGCTTTTTTGACATGTTCGAGGTGCCTGAGGGGGCCGTTTTTATCTCAGAGTGCCCTTTTTGACCTCAGAGGGCTTTTTTGACATCTTTGAGGTGTCTGAGGGGGCCCACTGACCTCTGTTTGCCTCAAAGGGCCCTCTGTTTTCCTAAAAGAACCCTCTATTCGCCTCAGGGGACCCTCTGTTCGCCTCAGAGGGCCCTCTGGTGACCTCAGGGGGCCCTATTGTTGCATCGGAGGGCCCTCTGTGGCCTCCGAGGGCCTTTTTTATCTCAGAGGGCCCTCTTTGACCTCAGAGGGCTCTTTTCGACCTATTCGAGATGTCTGAGAGGGCCCTCGGGGTCTGCGATGGCCCTCTGAGTGCCTGAGAGGGCCCTCTGAGTGCCTGAGAGGGCCCTCTGGGCTCTGTCCCCCGTTCGTCTCAGAGGGTCCCTTTATTCGCCCCTTCAGAGGGCCCTCTGTTTGCCTCAAAGGGCCCTCTGTTTGCCTAAAAGGACCCCTATTCGCCTCAGAGGGCCCTTTGGTGACCACAGGGGGCTCTATTGTTGCATTGGAGGACCCTCTGTTGCCTCCGAGGGCCCTTTTTATCTCAGAGGACCCTCTTTGACCTCAGAGGGCTCTTTTCGACCTATTCGAGATGTCTGAGAGGGCCCTCTGAGTGCTTGAGAGGGCCCTCTGAGTGCCTGAGAGGGCCCTCTGAGTGCCTGAGAGGGCCCTCTGGGCTCTGAGTGCTTGAGAGGGCCCTCTGAGTGTCTGAGGGGGCCCTCTGAGTGCCTGAGAGGGCCCTCTGGGCTCTGGCCCCCGTTCGTTTCAGAGGGTTCCTTTATTCGCCCCTTCAGAGGGCCCTTTGCCTCAAAGGGCCCTCTGTTTGCCTCAAAGGGCCCTCTGTTTGCCTAAAAGGACCCCCTATTCGCCTCAGAGGGCCCTTTGGTGACCACAGTGGGCTCTATTGTTGCATTGTAGGGCCCTCTGTTGCCTCCGAGGGCCCTTTTTTATCTCAGAGGGCCCTCTGTGAGCTCAGAGGGCTCTTTTCGACCTCTTCGAGATGTCTGAGAGGGCCCTCGGGCCTGAGAGGGCCCTCTGAGTGCTTGAGAGGGCCCTCTGAGTGCCTGAGAGGGCCATCTGAGTGCCTGAGAGGGCCCTCTGAAAGCCTGAGAGGGCCCTCTGTGTGTCTGAGAGGGCCCTCTATGTGCCTGAGAAGGTCCTGATCGTTGTAAAGGGCCCTTAATTTACTCTACAAGGTCCCTCGTTGGCCTAAAGGGGTCCTCTGATAGTCCTAAAAGGGTCCCTAAAAATGTAATTGATATTTTTCATTATGTAAAAAAATGTAAGTGGTGAAAAGGGCCCTCAAAGTGTTTTCAATTTTTTTTCGAGTAAAAAAAATATTTTTTTTGCTCTAGGGGGGATCCTAGGATCCCCAGGGTCCCCCCTTGGATACGCCACTGCTAGCTGTTTTGTACTAGTTCAAAAGTCACTAGCTCAAATGTCACTAGCTATTCTGACGTGCACCCGCGTACGGCCGGTCCCTCACTGACCTCGCCTGGCTACGAGCTGCCACGAACCGCAACCATACCCGTCAGAAGGCTCATAAACATCGAGCGCCTGTCGCGCTTCTAACCCCGGAATGTTGTAACCGGGACGCGTGTTCTCACCGCGCGGAGTCCAATGCTCTACTGACTAAGCTATGGGGTCATCGTTGGACAATTGGTATTTCATGCATCAGGAGTGGCAGGTGGCTGCGCAGTACAACTAAGGAATGTTTCACATGCAATATGAGCTGCCCAGTGCCCACACAATTACCTGATGGCTGATGTGACCCTGGTAATGGCAATTTCCACCACACTCTGTTCATTGATGCTGTTGAGAAACTCTGGTCGACTTGTCACCTCCAAGATCTTCTTCAGCACCTCTTCCAAGTCCCCAACCACTTGCTCATCTTCCAGAGAAAACAGCTCCCCAGCCTTAGAGAGAAAGCAAATGTTCAGTGACTTCAGTGCCAGGTTTTCAAAGGACAAAACTGTTAAGACACACAAAACATACCTATTTCTATGGAACATTTTGAAACAGAGAAGTACCTACACATCAAATGTTTTGAATGGACAAACATTGACCTACTATGCATTATGCAATTGAGACTGTGCACATGTCAATTATTGTCAATGTGGCATTATCAGTTGAAAATGTCAATTATTTATCTATGAGCAAAAGACAGCCTAATGTAATGATATCACTAATGATGGTTTATTTTTTTGCCACTGTCAAGAATATCAAGATTTTCATATCCCAACGATAATATGAAAATCAGTTATATCATTTGATAAGGTTGGAGCAGCAATTGTTCACTCTTTTCAGTACCAGAGGCATTGAATAGGATTCAAAACAGGTGTAATCCAGAGCCTGGATTACACCTGTTGCATGGTGAAACCTGTAAACCAGGATTAATTGTAGCACACTGATACTGCATTCATTTATTTCATCATGCATGACAACACAATTGCCTTTTTTGGGCAAAATAAATATCTTAACTAGGTAACCACTCCCATTCAGACTGCTAGGTTATCCTGGATCAAAAAGTGCACAATATAATCAATTTTAAGCACACATATCATACATACCCTTGATAAATCCTTTTCATTCAGGACTTGTCTGAATAGCTCATGCATTTTGTGTTCCAGTTAGCTTATAGAGCTTTTAGTGTCTTCAACATCAGCAGATCAAGATTGATCAAAAATGTCTTGCGTTGTGCAATCAAAGGTTGCTGATTAGTAACTTTATCAATGCTTCCAGCACATTTAGTTCATCCTAATCTGAATGGAAATATAATTATTGTTAGGAGTCAATCACAACTTGAGGGCCGAAAGAATTACATGACACCGGACAGACACACAGCACCTCAATACAGGCAGACAGGGCCACAATATTATCTGGATTATTTGCCAGCTTGCACCATATGATGGCACTAGCAAAGCTTGTTATATATCAATGCTAGATATAAAAGACTAACCCAGCGTTCAATGTCTCTCGGACGACAGAGATTCCACATCGTCCGGCCAATCACGTTCCATAACCGCAGTCGAGCCCCCCTGGCCTTGAGCAGGATTAGCTGGACGACATGAAATATTGGAATGAAGTCATACCAATGAACGGTAAAGTCATACCAATCTTTAAGAAAGGTGAAAAGGAAGACCCAAGAAACTATAGACCTGTCAGCCTCACATCTGTTCCCTGTAAGATTCTCGAGTCGCTCATTCGTGATTGTTTAATGGACCATTTGCTGTCAAATGACCTGCTGTCCAAGGACCAACATGGCTTCCGCCCGAAGCGATCTTGTGATACGCAACTGCTTGACTCTATAGACTCATGGAGCCGCCTGTTGGAGGACAAGACGGAGGTCGAAGTGATTTACCTTGACTTCCGAAAGGCGTTCGACTCCGTCCCACACAAGAGACTGATAGGCAAGCTGCGCTGTTATGGTATTGGTGACCGAGTGTTGTCTTGGATTGAATCATTCCTGGAAGACAGAATGCAGCAAGTGTCCCTATATGGAAACCTGTCAGATTTGGTCCCTGTGCGCAGTGGTGTGCCCCAAGGCTCAGTGTTGGGCCCATTGCTCTTCTTGCTCTATGTCAATGACTTGCCAGATGCTGTCACTTCAAATGTGCGAATGTTCGCAGATGACACAAAGCTGTTCTCAGGCATCTCTTCTGAACATGATGTGCGGACATTGCAGGCAGACCTGAACGCCCTCGTGGAATGGTCTAGAACTTGGCAGCTGCCATTTAACGAGAATAAGTGCAAAGTGCTTCATGTTGGTGCAGCCAAGGACCACCACTCATTTCAAATGGGGTCGGACAGACTGACAAACACGTCAGTCGAGAGAGACCTGGGTGTGCAGGTCGACTCAATCTTGAAGTTTCGACAGCAAGCGTCTACGGCGGTCTTCAAAGCGTCTCAAGTTCTTGCGGTCATCCGCCGGTCCTTCGCCTTTTTAGATGAATTTACCCTGCCTCTTCTGTTCAAATCTCTCGTGCGGCCTCACCTGGAGTTCAGCAGTCTTGTTTGGGGTCCGTTCAATAGAGCTGATCAGAAGGCAGTCGAAAGGGTTCAAAGAAGAGCCACCCGGTTAGTGGTGAGCATCCGCCACCTTCCATATCCTGAAAGGCTGAAGAGACTGAAGCTCCCGTCACTGTACTATCGGCGTAGACGCATGGATATGATTCACGCATACAAGATGCTGCACGGCCACGTTGATACTGATCCTTCAGAGCTTCTGGCAACGAATCCTGAAAGGCGAACTCGGGGTCACACACTTAAACTACGGAAGCCTCGTGCAACCTGCCGTGCCAGACTGAATTCATTTTCTGTGCGGTGTATTAACGATTGGAACGGGCTTCCAGCAGAAATTGTACATTCGCCCTCAGTCAACGTCTTTAAGAACAGGCTGGATGCACACTGGGAGTCGATCTGGTACTCCACTCCTGTAACAGACTGAGTACTAAGTGAAGTTATGGAAATCGGCGAGAACGGGCCCTACAGGACATCGTGCCTCTTGCCCCGATAACACGAAGATGAAGATGAAGATGAAGATGAAGACATAGAATATTCAGAAGAACGATAGCTATCATACGTCGCCAGCTGGCCAAACAACTAAATGAGTCCAGATAATACCAAGGCCCGGCAGACAATTTGCAAACTCAAAACAAAACACATGAGGCTTGAGCCAAGCCCATAACAATAATGCCCGGCATTTGTGCTAGGTACATGCCAGGCCAGGCCGTAGCCCATCAACCAGAAAACTGCAATCCTTCAGATCAAAAGCCTTCAAATAATCATTCAGCCTTCTGATAGGGAAAACGGATACAATTTTGCCAAAAACAATGGCTCTCTCTATCGTCTGGAGGTTTCGAAAGATGCTCTCCAGAGATGGCGCTAGTAAATTTGGCTGACATGACGTCATGCTAAAAAGTGATGGGTTTTGTGTGAGCAAATGTAATAATAGTTGAAAATTTTGTACTTTTGCTTAATTAAGAAAAAATAAATATACAATTGTTCAAAACAGCGTTTTCCTCATTCATCCTTCATTGTTTTAAGAGGAATATAGACAGTTTAAATATTTTTTCTTGACCGCAATTCGCTCACGCACTAAATTAAAAGCTGGAGTTTTGTGCGTTCGTAAATCGTGATTTGAGAAAATAAGTTGACAATAATCTTTTGCACTTTTGCTTTACAATCATTTTTCAATGCAGATAAATGCATAAATTATTCGAAAATAGGCATATCTTTGAAATATTATGATTTTCCACAAGCAAATTTTCCCAAAAACTTGAACTGCTTACAACTGACGAACGCATCCAATAATCTGGATGTCTTAGGATGAGTTCGTCATTTTTTTCCAAGGAAATACGATATAGTTCAAGCTACTTTACCGATTTACTAGGATACTTTTGCCAATGAATCAATAAATAAATGACAACAATCAATCTCATTATCAACCATACTCGGAAGAATTTTCTTCGCATAAGCGCGAACACATCCGCGCTTTCATGAAAAGTCACGCCTGTAGATGTCAGGACTGCTGCTTTATGTTTCGCAAGGTGGCGCAGCGCGCAGGGTACCGACTACCGAGGCTGAGGTCTCCAGACTCTCCACCACGATTTAACTTGGAAATGGCCGATGGGGAAGGTCTCACCCAAAAACGGACGCCCTTTTACACAACTGCATAAAGAGAATGAATTATTGGCATAGCTGACCACACGTCCCCTCCCCCTCTCCGCCCCAGCTCAATAGGAAATATCGCCTATTTTCCTTAGTCAGTTATATTCTGACTAATTTCTCACTCTTCCCAGTAAACCTTAACATGCATGATGCAGATGTCCACTGCGTAAGTCGTGTGCTTCCGTAAGTGTGCCAACTATATAGTGTTGCCTACACTCTACAGTGCCTACTGCTTCCCCATTGTCGTTATAATTGGTGATTCTCAGGTCAAAAGTTACACAGTGGTCTCAGAGAACAATCGTTTCAACAAATTAACGATTCAAACCGTTGCATTCTACTGATATTCCGGTCAGTTCTGCTACTAAACGATTCCGGCAAAACACTCTTTAGGTTATGTATTAGCGAACCACCACACAAAATTCGCCCAATCAATGGTCAGTTATTACTGCTGGGCTGAACCGTCATACGCTATATAGCCTATTGCAGTCAATATTTTCAGAACGATACTGACTGACGAAACACAACGTATTCGCGGATTCGCACATACGTTGGCACCCAGGTGGCCTGTCAGCAGCCGCACAAATCCGCACAGCGCAGCCGGGATTTGACATTGAGATGGTACACCGTAAAGCATGCCTTTCCACACAGGCACAAGCACAGGGACACAAATTCTCAAAATCCAAACTTATTCCAATACTGGTCAATTACGAATAGGCATAAAGTTTTGAGGTTTTCTCATGTTCATTCTTCTTTCAACACACGCGGCAGACTGCAGCAGCTGCAGAACATCTCACAGAGCTGCGCTGGATGCAGTCATGAGCTGGGACACGGTTTGTGACCAATGACCGATCGGGGGTGCCAGCCTCCTCCCGGCACGCGATGCACTGGCCGCCGCGCAGTCGATGTCGGGGCACCGCCGGCATTCGCCGACAGGGTTCCATCCGATTCGGTGTATTGGTGGCAGCCCGAACAGTGACCCACGCGAAGCTGGCGGACGTCGATGGCCGATGAGCGATGCCCTTCCGCGACCGGCGGTGGCAGTCGGTCCCACATCAAGAACAGATACCAGTCATGCGGTCAGTCGGCGACGGCGCTGTCGCGAGCCGATCTGATGGTCGCGCGGTGGGCGTTGCCGACGTCCACCGGGACCGTCGACTGGGGGAGCGCGGCCGCCTCTTGGCCGCCGCCTCTGGTCGGCGAGCTCGTTGCGCTGTGGGACGGCATCCACTGCAAGTCGTTCACTGTGAAGCGGTCGTTTGACCGGACCTGGCAGGCGGGGAAAGGGGGCCTCAGATGAAGTAAAACCATCCCTCAGGCCAGCTTGAACTAGCTCTCCACCTCACCATGTTAGATAAGCGGACACCCTCGTGATCATCGCAGCGATGATTGCCAATTGGTGTGTCATTATGGGAGAGGATGCCAGCCTCCTTTGCAAGATAGTCTGCCTTTAATATAGTGCAGCCCGACCCATTGCCTGTGGCGCAGACTGGGCTTGATAATGCAGTGCAGGACACACCAAACGTAAGCGGCCATCTGTACCCCCTGTGCAGTAGGGCTGACTCAAGAGCCCAGAGTTGCCCTCCCCCCACCATTCTGTGCACGTGATAACTGGATGGGACATGCCATGGTCAGCATCTGTTCAAAAGCTGCCCTAAGCATGTAAAGCTCCACTGGCATGCTCAAGCATGGTCACAGTCAGTTCTCACTTCTCAGTTGAACCTCCAATGGAAACCCATCACAAAGTAGAGATCAGGGCACCTCTCACACTGCAGCACACTCAACGACTGAGGCACCATCTCATCACTTGCAGGTGGTTCTTGCCAGGAGCAATGCCAGCCACGCACATCAGGTGATAACAGCAGTGTACAACTGCAATCTACAAGCATCCATGTTCTTTCTGGTTTTCTCCTGTTGAGATCCACTGCCATGCATGAACTTGATGGGCTTTTGTTGCGCTCCTCCCATGTGCAGACAGGTTTCTGCTGAAACAAAGCAAAGCAAATGTGATTAATAATGGCCCTGTTTCACCATCCAGACACTGTGTGCACTGGTAGCTACGGCATACCATAGCATCACTCAAATGACGTTGCATGTGATCTCTTAGTTTATGATCAATCGCGTTTGGAACAGAGTGCGAGGTTCTGAAAAACCGTACCAAGAACAGAGGTTTGAGTTCAAATACTGCTAGCATGCTGCTGGTGCTGGTACCGCAGCGTGCAGCGTTCTGGGATGCTGTCATAGCTTAGCGTCACAGTGAAGTTTGTTGACACTGCCATGGAAACCCAATGCTCTGACACATGCAGCGCACTGCAGTGCTCAGCACTGCAGTGCGTGCTCTGCCGTGAAACACCACCCATGAACGTTGGTTGCATGACCAGGATGGAGCAGTGTGGCAGACAGTGATTTTAATTTTAATTGCACTTCCTAGAGATTAAAATGATATTGGTGAAATTACTATTCATTATTCCTATTACCATTGTCTAAATTTCACATTTCAAGACAGCATCAGCATTGACATGTTATATAAAATAAGGTTTAGACTTCAGGTGGTCCCGGGTTCAGCTATTAAGTAAAACAAGGGCAAAAAATTGTCAAAATTAAAAAAAAAATACCTGCCTTCATCAACACCTCATCTAATCTAACCTCATCCTCATCTAACAAGGCCCTAAAAGCAAAAACCGTTTGAATAACAATGTAATATTTTGCAACCGCTGCACCATTACTGTCACGTACGCTATCCCTAGATTGGTTGCTGGTAAGTAGTGGTTGTCGTCATCAACTCGTCATGCAGCAGCTGATTGGGATGGGCGGGGCCTATTTTTATCCAGGCGATAGAGAGAGCCAAAACAATTACATCTATTCGCTATGCTATTTTCAATCACACGAATGCTCAGTGCACAGACACTAACAAGATCCTATGGAGAGAAATCGCTGCCAGATGAAGCTTCCCTTCACAGCACAAATTTTGAAGCTTTTATTTTATATTAAAGACTCTCATAACACAAACTCTTCAAATAAGATTTATAAAATTATTTATTACAAAGTTAATTTAAGTTGCTCTTGAAGCAGTTCTTTTCAAATTAGGAAGTACATCTTGTTATTAACTAAAAGGTCGCAAAGGATGTGGTAGCTATGCTGTTTTGTAACATCTGCGGCATTTCTGTAGCCGGTCACTTTCCCTGTATACCGTGTATACCGTCCGATATTTACTTGGGGCGCTTGGGGCAGGGCAGACTGTTGTCAGTAAACATAGGTACATTCGGTACATTCTTTAAATAAAAGGACAAGTTTGGAGTCGACAACAACAATCCCTTGAGTCGTCCCGTCGTTTTCCTTTTGGGTCGTCGTGATGTGACTCCCATGAATTTGACGTTTTCCTCCAATATTCTTGACGGTGTCAAAGCAACTGACTTTAGCAGCTTGATGTGTACCCAGAGCTAAGTGTTATTACTTATTGCACAAGAGAGTTGTTAATTGCATTGCAGTTCGACCTCTGCCCAGCCCAGACCACAAAATCAAGCTATGGATGAGCTGGAAAATCTGTTTCATTTATTTGACTCCCAAAAGAAGGATCTTCTACGTCTGGTAAGTCAAAGTGAAGTATTTTTGTGATGTTTTTAGGGTAAATGTAAATGTTTGCGCACCAGACACAAAATTGAATTGGAATAGAAAATTAAGCCATCTGCTCAGGAACAGCAGAACATCATTGAAAGTTGTGGAATCATCCACTTATCCCCCCAAAAAATATGATGCCAGTAAATAAATACCACAGAAGGAATAACTGCTTTTTTCACACTCTGCTGATCCTTGGCTTTGTGCAACAGATGACTTCAACATGGCTGAATGCTGATTGGGTATGTGATATAAATTTGCATTCCGAACTGCCTTAATCAAAAGAAACCTGATCTAGTCTTATAATTCCTGGTGCTGCAACTCTGACCATTTTACTTTCAGGTGAAGATCTGCTCTAAACCTCTTGGCCCAGAGGAGGTGCACTACTTCCTCACAAGCATGGACAAAATATGCAGTCATGGGCTGAAGAATGAGAAGCTGGGATACTGGCCATTTGTCAAGGAGTTCACCCACAAGGCTGGTGTCACCTACATTGCTGACATGAAAGGATGTGTGACTGGTCCTGGGAAAAGTAAGTCACCAGTGCAGACAAATAATTTTTTCATGCCCATTTTCAGTGGACTAGTTTTATCACTTATCAGTGTCCTCATCACAGTTCATTGATAAAAATTGTATCACAACTTGTAAGCTTGTAAATAACTTCATTGATATGGAAATTTTATAAGTTTTTTGCAATTTCCACATAGTAAATCAAAAATAGCCAAGTTTGTTCCCAGGTACCCTGAAAATTGAATGGCCCTGACCCAGCTAACTTTTGTCCTCTTTCTTGAGAACATATCACACAAGAATGGCCATTTGATGCTGTTAATACATTACCTATTGTGTTGTCAGACTTTTGTGATGAGGAATATGCCAACATGTGAAATGATGCTTGTCCCATGGATTAATGTGGGTATCAACTGTCTCAGGTCAGGTGAAGGTATTTGAAGTTTAGCCCATTGACTATTGGTGACCTCTGTTGACTTAGAGTTGTATGACCTTTTTTAAAGTAGGCAGGTTTTGTACCTGCTTTGAACTTGGTGCTCATTAGAGCATTTGGGAGCTAATTTTGATATATGCCACATGTTGCTAAGTTTTCAAACCCCTACTAATAACAACTGGTGAGACACCTACTGGTTTACCTGACCTGACCTGACCTGACCTGACCTTACACGACCTACCCTAAATTCACAAATACATTATTATGGAATAAAATAAATGCCAGCTTTAGAATAAAGACCCTAGAGACAATAAAACCTTGGTTAATGAAGCTCTGACAAGTGACAAGTCCCGATTTTCCCGACATTTGGGTCGCTGATATCACCTGAAAGGTCAATCAATGACGAAAGACCTTAAACGAGGGTACGCTCGTTTTTCCGCGAAGCTCGAACTGAATCGGGGGCTGAGCAGAACGGCTGGGCTCCGGTCGCCCTCCCCCCCCCCCTCCGCCTTATACGTAAGCGTCTGTGAAAACAACAATGCTGGTGGGGGAAAATAGTAGATAACCTCAGTTAACTGCTTGATAGTCTTTGTTTTGCAAATGAGCACGTGCAACAACAGATGAGTCACGCGTTCCAGCCCGCCGATCACTCGTCCCAACCAGCCGGCCTCACGTTCCAGCCCGCCGGGTCCTGGATACGTCACTCGTCCCAGCCTGTCAGTATCTCTTCCCTGTCCTAACTTACCATAAAAACGTTGGTCGAACGCTGAACACTCTCTCGGCCCCTAACTCGCTGCCACTGAGTCGCCAGTCACGTATTATAACCTTTAGGCCACGAATAAAGGCGCCATGCGGCTTTGGTATACTACACACCATCCATTACTTGTATTTCCATGTCAATGTGTTCAAATCCAGACCACACCACACACAGCCTTGCTCCTTTCCCCCCAGGTCGCGCCTGGCTACTGCTGGCTCTCTCAGAGGGCACACTGGAGTTCTACTTCACCAGTTTCATCGGTCACCCGGCTCAGCGGGCCCGCTACTACCGGCGCGAGGCGTTTCTGCGGGACGACCGCCGACTAAGGGAGCTGGTGCTGGGGCTGGCCGAGCTGATGGCCGTCCAGTTCAGCACCGTGCTGAGACCGGTCAGTGGACGCTGGGGACGGGCCGTGGAAGTGGTGAATCATTGATGACAATGATAAGTGATTTTGTGCAGAAGATTGACTTTGATAGAGTTCTTCAATTGGCTCAGGTCGTTTCGTGGTGTGATTACGTTCTCGTTTTTTTATTACATGTTTTTTCTACATGCTCTGTAGCTTACTGTAAAGCAGTTTGACATTAACTCCTGCAAATTATTACAGGAGGAGTACGATCTGGACAAGCATGTGTGCCCGCCGCCGAACGCATCCGAGGACGGCGAATTCGTATCATGGGTAAGTGTTACTTGGCAGGGAATCGTGCTCGTCTGACAGTGCAAGAAATAAACATGCTCTGCCATCATGTGAGTCATTAGGCCTAGTTCGGCCTTGATTCATGCTGTCCTGCTCTGGCTGACAGATCTAAACGTACTTGGCATCGTTTCTCGCCATGAGTCACCATTCCACTAATCGCTGCTCCTGAGTTGAATCGATGGCTGTTGCTCGTTTTTTATAGATAGGTACTCGAGCAAAATGTTTGTGCATAAAGCCGGCCTGTTTTAACTGTCTGCTAGTCATTACACGGGCGTAGCTATTTCATGAAACTGCTAATCTTTATTTGTGATCTACCCCTGTCGAGTGTCGACCCTTGACCTAAGCCAACTCCTTCCCAGGTGGTGGCACCACGCTGGCCGCCGCCCAGCCAGGAGCCGATTCAGTGGACGCACACTCCCGGCAGCCACAGCCGGGCACGCCGCTCGCACCACTCGTCTTCTGGCTCGTCTCCGCGCTCGTCCCGTTCTTCGGCACGCTCCCGGCGGCGGCGCAGCCCGGCCGGCGGCCGCCCGCACGGGGACGCGTCCAAAGAGACCCGACGCGACTCGGACGCCGCTCCGACAGACTCGGCTTGTGTAACGATGGACTCGGAGACGTCCGCCGCTTCGGCGCTGTCATCGGCGGTCACGACTCCGCTCAGCGAGAGTGAAGAGTCGCGGCCGACAGCTGGAGGATCGCCGGAGTCGGCGCGGTCGGCAGCGTCTGTAGAGTTCGACGATAGCGGGCCTAGCGGCGATTCGCAGGATATGAATGCTACACTGCGGGGTGGTAGTTTGTGCAGAGGCCAAGAAGAGGAGGAGAGAGGAGAGGTGGTGGGATCGGCCACCCCGACTCCGGCTCCCAATACACCAGTGATCAGCGCGTCGTCCCCTCTCAGACCGTCGGGCATACCGCCACAGAGCTTCGCCTCGCTGGCTGAAGATTCACCCTCGCCGATTGTGCCGGTCGTGCGTCCGTCCGGGAATCCAGGAACGCCAACTGGGCGCTTGGCTGGAAATCCAGGAACACCGAGCAAGTTCTCGGCTGAGAATCCAGGGACGCCTACTGGGTGTTCGGACGAGAACCCTGACGCGTCAGCTTCTCAGTCCAAAGATCTGTTTGTCACTGCTCTTTCTTCGCCTGTTGTCGATCGGTCCCAATCGCAGTCTGAGGGAACAAGGTCAGTGGCGAAGTGTCAGGATTCTGCGGTAAGCGCGGAGAAGGGATGTTCGGCTAGCAATAATGCGGATGATCCGCAGAGAGGGGTTCTAAGTGGTGGCTGTGAAAATTTGGAGGATACTGCTACTGACACCTCCGTCAGTAACGAATCTTCGAGTGCGACAGCGCAGCAATCTAGTCCAAATCAATACCAACCGAACGAGTCAGAAGATTCTCGTCTTTCACAATCTACCTCAGCGTCCGTAAGTGAAACAATGAACACAACAGGGTTTCAATCGTGCGAAGAAGCCCCTAGTAAATCGACGGAACCAACACCAACCAAAGAGGACGCCGCACAAAGTCGCCTTGACGGCAGCGACCCTAATTCCAGCTCTAACACCGGGGAACCGAAGGACCGCCCGCTCAGTCCGACAGCAGACTCTCGCCGAGTTAGCTCCAACGATGCTGTGGCTGTAGAGGAAGCAATGCGACGACTCCGCACCGACCCACCTGGCCCCGCCCGACCGGCGGGCCGCGCGGCACCCCACCTCCACCCGTCCGCCTCAAACACCGCTCTCCGACCCCGCCCGGCGGTCACTCGACTACCCCAGGCGCACTCTGAGGTCTCCCTTCGTCGCCGTCCTCCTGCACTAGCCCCGGACAAGCGCGTCACATGGGCGGGTACTGACCGTGAGACGGCTGCTGTGGCGGCGCTGCTCCCGCCCGAGCTGCCGAGGGGTGAGCGGGGTGTCCCCGAGGGGCAGGAGGACCCGTGCAGACTCTCCTCCATATCCAGTCTAACACGGGTTTCATCACAGCTCAGTGTCGGTAGCAGTTGTCTGTCGTCTGGTTCGGAGCGCGGTCCGACTGCGAGGCCGCCGGTTCGACAGACACGACTCTACGAACCGACGGCACTCGGCTCGGCACCCACTTCTGACGGACAGACTGAGCGGGACATTGAACAGGAGATCAGTCAGGGCAGACGCAGGAAGCGGGCGGCACACTCGGCACTGGTGGAAATCGACCACTGCAAGGCCGTGCAACTGATGGTCAGCTTCTTCGAGGGAGACGAGATGGCCTACACGGTGAGTAAGACTCTTAGATGACATTGCTACTTTTTATTACGCTCACCAGGTTTTTAAATGCGTGAATACTGAATACAAATAAAACTTATGAAGTCTTTACTCAAGACCTAGCACTTTGATAGCTGTGCTATCCTAGTCAATATTCAAGTGTATTTGTTTTGATACACTGAATCACGCGCAAGTTACCACTGACTTGCTTGTGCATCAGATCACTCATCAACCACTCTCCTCCACCTTCTCTGCGCAGGGCTTCAAGGTGTTGTTCGGCGACCACCACGCGATGCGCACCTGTCTTCTGGTTCTAACCTCCTACCGTTTACTGCTGCTGCGACTGAGCACATACCGACGACTGCGGCGGGCGGCGCGGCGCCGGCCGCGGCCCGCTGACCCCCTGTCCCAGCTGGCACCGGGCGCGGAGGGTCAGATGGCGCAGATAGAGGTAGAGACCGAGAGCTGCCCCTACCTGCAGGATGCGGCGTTCCAGTACTGCTCCATAGCGTCGATCAAGGTGAGATGCGGTGTGTGTGGAGGATTTGCTGAGTTCGGGGGCTTATGTATCTTCTAGTACATTGTGGGGGCCTTTTTGTTGCTGAAAATTGTTTTGCTTTGAATATGAATTTCAGGTACCTATTTTACAGGAGCTTTATTTTTTTTTTTCTCGATATCACAAGCTACCCTGGTATATGCCATACCACAGACTTCTTTGTTATATAGTAGGTATCTACCCAACAGTTTGTAAACGCACAGGAAATTGTTTTTCCTTGTTCCTTGTTCTGTTATCTGTACCGCCAATCTGTTTCCTCTCATTAAACCTTACTCAGAATCCATAAAACCACATGGGACATCCAGTGCTCACACGGCGCACATCTTGTTATCGCTGCTGGCGAGCCGCGTTGGGGCGTGACCCCGTCCGTTGATGTGTTGTAGGAACATCTTGTTTTTTTTTTTTCTACCAGATCTGTTTTGTCTGGCTAGGTCCGTTTCTTCGAAAATCTTAGTGCTTTGCGATGTCAGCGGTGTTTGCTTTTTCATTGGATGTTTTCGGGGAAGTTGCTTGTCTTCCGCTCTTCCCGGTGTTTGGGTGACTGATGTTTTCTTTACGGTGGACGGAAGAGATTAAATACCGTTGGCTGGACTCGGGCATGTCGTAGAGATTCAGTTGTATTGTGTGGAGGTTTTGCAGACGGTCGGCTTTGAAATGGAATTTCATCGGTTACCGTTTCAGCTGAACCCATGCGATACATAACAGCTACTGCGATACTTCCTGTTTGAAACGACTGCTCCCAGTTCGGGTATTTATTTATTTATTTCGTTCGTTATTTCGTTATCCATTTTGCCAGATGGTTATTCATGACCTAAATCGTGTTAACTCTCCAGCCCCAGCAAGTTGGAGGATAAGCAGATGTTCTAGTTAATATGATCTTTTCCCGCATCTTTTCTTTTCGACTCAAGACCTCGCACTGTGACTCGCTCCGGGTTTAACCAGTCCCTGCTTCTATCACTCCTCAGGTGGCGTTTCACGGCCAGGCGGTGGCGCTCCAGCGGCCGGACGGCTCGTACAGTCGCTGGATCTGGCTGTGTGATCGAGCTGAGACTGATCTGCTCATCAGTCACATCACCCGGGCGTTCCAGCGGTGTCGGCTCCGGCCGCTCGTACCGCAGGTGTACACGTCTGAGGCGCATAGACACCAGTACCTGCGGGAGATCGGGTATAGGGAGAGAGAGGTGAGCTGAGGAGGGGAGAGGGTGGGAGAGGGAGAGAGCAAAGTTGACGCCGTTGGGAGGGAACTCATCTCTGGAATCGAGAGACGTGCTACGGTAGGGAGAGGAGAGGAGGGCTTGCATTCTGTGATGTGTATTTGCAAGCCGGTATTTACTCTTTTTCCTCGTTCAATTATTCATGACGTTTTGATTGGGTACTTTGTACGTTTTTTTTATTTATCGTCTTCCACTAACTATCCATGACGTGTTTCGCCAGTCTATCGTTTTACTCCAATGGCGCTGTTAATCTTGACCTGACCGCACTCGCCCCGCCAGGCGGAGATCCAGTACGCGTCTCTAGTGTACTTCGAAGACTTCGCCGTGCCCGGGGAGACCCCCAAACTATCCGACCAGCTCATGTACAAGACGGACGCAGAGCCGCGGTGGAGCGTTGGTCACTTCGTTCTCTGGTCAGTAATAGACAGAATAGTATTGTAATGGTGATTGGGGTGTGGGTAGGACCATTTTTAGGGTTCGGTAGTATGATTACTCACACAGCTGGACGGTAGGTCCTGGTGGTGATCAATAGTGTTATGACTCATCGACTTATTATAAGCTGGAAGTAGTGTTCGTGTTACTCGTTTTGTTAGCCGCGTAGGTAGAATGTCATGGGTATCGTTTTGTTTTGTTTTTCGCAAAGATTGATCCCTTCCAAAAAATGGCGTGACTTATCATCGTAATGACTCCCTCCGCTACTATTATAGCTTGACAAATAACACGAGCTGGACACACCAAAGAACTGACTTAACATGACCAGTGGTTTCATGCGCTGTGATCTAGCCTGTGAATCCATGCTCTTCCCATCCCACAGGGACACGGACCTGCTGGTGTACCCGTCGGCGGCGGCGGAGCGGGGCGGCGGCGCGCCACTCGACCGCTGGCCGCTGCCCTCGATGGCCAGCTGCCGGCGTCTGACCGAGCTCAGCCGACCCCACCAGCTGCAGCTGGCGGCTCCCGGACGCTGGCTGACGCTGGCCGCGCCGGACGCGGATACCTGCTCCCGATGGGCGGCCACCGTCCGGGAGATTATCGAACTGAATGTGAGTGAGACCGAGACGTGAGACAAAAATATAGAGGTGACTTTTTCTGTATTTTTCTTTATTGAAAAACTGTGTCATATATACACAAAGGAGCCAATAGATGTGTTGGCATGCATAGACTTGCCCACAAGCCGTCTCCCGTTTGAAACGCATATTCAGCGACTTCTCCTTTTTGCAGTCCTTCTAGTGCGTGTGAGCTCCTGTTTCGACTATGATTCTGTCTGTATTTCCTTGTCTGACCGCTCCCCATTATTTCAGGTGCCGTCGCAGCTGCCCAGCCCCCGGCCGCGCTGCTGCGTGCTCACCGGACGCTCGCTGTACGTCGTCGAAGAGATGGCCTTCACACGCAGTGTGGCGCCCGGTTTCGAGCTGTGTCCGTACGGCCACCTGGTACAGGCCTGTGGGTCGCTGAGAGACCTCGGAGCCGTCAACGCTGATTCGCATGGAACAGTGCATGTGGTGAGAAGGGGCGGTATGAAGGGAAGTTCATGTTTGAAGCATAATGATAGTGTGGAAGGTTATCTGGTTGGAATCAGGTGCGGATAGATAATTTTCTTTATTTGGTTAGGACTTTTGTAAAAGTCACATCATCAGGTGTGCCAGTGCAGTGATGGCATATTTCTGAAGTGGAGCAATTTAATAACTTGCAACCTTTACGGAAGTCGATATGTCTTCAAAATTCGCGGCAATTCTATATTTTATGGCACTCCAATCGCTTGGCACCATCGATGCTGCCTGACCCCATGCAATATGCATGCTCTGTGACTGGTGTATCTGTTGCACCACTTCTCTCCTGTAACTCCCCCCGCTCCTCTGGCAGGAGTTTGACACCGCCGAGGCGGCCGAGTCCATGGGCTCGTGGCGTCTCTACTTTGTCACACTGACCGAACAGAGGGCCTTCCTGGCCGCCCTGCTCGACACATATCGCAAACGGTGTAAGGTAAGTACTTCGTAACGGTCAGTGGGGGCTCAGATGGTGTGATGTTGGCCACAGAAAGGGAGAAAACGCATTAAAAAAAACTGCGCCTGCATTTGCTTAGCTTGTTTATCGTGGCCGGTGATGCGGCTTCAAGCTATCTTTGTAATTTTTGGTTGTTTCTGCTCTGTGCTGGTTATCTGCTCTGTTCCTGCTTTGTGTTCTGTGCATCCCTTTCTTGGTGGATATTTCCCTACAGCTGAAACGTGAGGATCACATTCTAATTCACAAATAGACCTTCCACAACATTCGATGCCTGCACTTTTTTACTTTATTATTTCCACACACACGTTTCACAATCATGATCCTCGACACCCACTATACCCTGACAGTAGGCTGAGTAACAAAAACGAAACGAAGCGAATATATGTGACACGTTTTTGTTACTCGATGCTTGCAATTGGTGACACACGTGCGAACCTCGCACATCCATTTTCCTGAACACAACGCAACACACCCACCCAGGGACCTCCCTAGCTGAGCTCTCCGACACTGCCACATGTCTCAACAACACGGGCTCCTAGATACTGCCATATGCCTCAGCACCCTCAATTGCCGAGTGTTTGTTGTCGCGCTCAGAGCGGATCATCCTACTGGGCCAGTCTGAGAGGCTTATGTGCCCGGCGGCTGCGGTCCGTCTGATCCCCGTCTGATGCCGTCTGGCCGAGCCGCGCTGATCTTGTGGGGCTCATGTCTGAGTCCTGTCTGTGTCTGCCAATTAGGGTGATGGTGTTAGCGTATCAAGCAACACTGCTTATGCCTACTCTTCATATTTTGCTGTTCTATCCTCTCCTTGCGATACATTTTTTATCCATTATTTAACATTGCTTATTTGTCTACGTCGTGATCTTGTGTTCCCATTTTCATCTATTCGCTTGTTTCGATGGTAAGCCCATCGCATTTTTGAAAGTTGATTTTACACCATGCTAATCATTGTAACATCTGGCTGACACATGACCCTCACGACCTGAGTCAGACCACTGTGGCTCTTCATCTGACCCCTAGTTTGGCCTCCTTCTGACCCCTGTGACCTCCGACACATGACCTTTGGCTATCCCCTGTGACCTCTGCCCTCTGACCTCTATCGTCTGTTGTCCGACAGAGGGAGCTGACCGTTGGCCAGATCTCCCACCACATGAGGGAGGTCTGTCTCAGCGGATCACGCTACGTCAGAACGCGCTGGGACGGCCTGGTCGACACGTGAGCACGTGCGCCACGTGCAGACACGCGGTGGACGTCACCCTCAGACAGGAGATGCGGGCTCTGGTGACGTACTTTCAGTGAGCTGCGTAGTTTTGTAGTGCCAGTCGCGCATGAAGCGAGTCCGCGAGATGTGTTTCCGCCAGGGATTGTGATGAGCCTTATGATAAGGTGCGATTTGTGACAAGAGTGTAGCGCCAAAAGGACATCTATTTTGTGAGGTTCAGTTCTGATGGACTGCGTATCAAGTTACAGGTCATGAGCTTGGAACCATCTCACGTATCATATAGTCGACCAATGCAACTGAGTGTAACCATGAATTGGGCGAAGGAGTCAGGTTGGATGGAGGTGTAGATAGTCGCTGCCTTAGCTTTGCGTCGGATGTCTAGGATTGCCGCGCTGCCTTAGCTTTGTAGAGCTTGAGGGGGCTTGCGACAAGACTACCGACCCTGAACGAGCTTTGCTGACGTCGACATGATGTTGGAGGATGTGTGCCTATTTTTTGAAGGCATTCACCATGCAAGGCATTTGGGGTTGACCCGTGGCTCTACCGACGGCCAAAGTGGTCTGGTGGTTCACCTGATTCAGTCGGCAGTTGGGGAACCTTTTATAGTCATGTCCGCCCCACTATCAGCGCGGGGCTGTGTGCACACTGCAGAGCAGTTGTGCCGGAAGCGAGTTGTGCTACAGCACAGGCTGCTGTGCTGCTGGGCTGTAACACAGTCAAATACGTGATTGGGATAGTATTGCTGCTTCAGTTAGGTTGCCTCCCTTGCTGCAGCCACAGATATAATCACTGAAGCTTACCTAGTCTACCTGTAGAAGCTGACACGTCAGATGTAGGTACCCTACTTTGGTAATTGATCTAACTTATCGATATTTTTTGTCGTTTAGTATTTTCGTATGCGTCTGTGCTGGTGTATTTATCCTTACTAGCCTTGTTTTCGATTTGCCGCGCACCCACTAATTAGTTCCTCATACCATACTCGTCGAGTAGCGTGCACTCTATTTATGACAGTTGCCCGGCCAATTATAGTCCGTTACGGACTTAAATCGGCTGGACTACCACTATTTACTCTGATTGAACAATTATAGTTCGTTTTTTTTAAGTTTGACCCTCACTGTAAACGTCTTTTTGAACATAGCACGAGAATTGCTAGCTGAATTACTGAGAAAACTGGTTGGCGCACACTGATTTAATCAGATTTCACAGACGATCAATTTCATCAAATTTATTTACTATTTCACAGACTCGTAAATCGTATCTGCCAATACCTACAGCCTCACAGGGATAGACGACTTCTCAGGACTTATGTCTGAACTAATAAATAAATTGCACGGCGTTTAACATAACGTTAAATCGTCGATGTTCAAAACTTATTTTTGAAAATATTATTCATATCTACAATACAATGTGCGCTTACCAGTTTTCTCAGTAATTCAGCTAGCAATTCTCGTGCTGTGTTCAAAGAGACGTTTACAGTGAGGGGCAAACTTAAGAAAAACGGACTATAGTACCTATTGAAATAGTCATGAGGTGTTTCTACACACAATGACAAGTTACCTGTTCATGTTGATTCCTGTTCCGAGCTTTTTAGTCCCTATTTATGTTACGATTTATCGTTCAGCTATTTGTCTTCGGTCTGTTTTACCACTTGTTATTTATCATGCACGTTGCACATGGTGGTAATCTGCTTGGGTCCTGTGAGTCTGCTGTTTTGTTTAACCATCTCATCTTAAGGTGAGGCAGATAAGCGAGTACATATGTGATAAGAATGTGTTGCACAATTTATAGGCGAGCACTTACGTTATTATATGCTTCCAGAAGGCTTTGAGGGAGGGCGGGGCGATGTCAAGTCTCTCGTTTTGCGCTTCTTGGGATACGTTTAACGGGCTGCGCCTAGGCTTTATCATAGCGATCTTGATATTGTAATTCATTACAGTTTCTAATGGCATTTAACTTGTGAATGTAACACCATTTATTGCTTAATTCCTAGTGAATGAACCCACGTAAACTACTTGCAGATAGAAAATGTATGTCAGAGTTGGAACTTTCCACTTCAAATTATTTTGCCCCGTGTAACTATTTACTTTTTTATATAGGAAAGAGAATACCATCAAATGATATTTTGGTCTGTGAAAACAGATAATCTACCAGCTTTTGAAGCTGTGCTACCGGTGTTCGAAGGGTCTTTCATTAAATCCATCGAAGTGTGCTGAGCTGTTTAAGAGGCATTTTGCAGTAGTTTGGTTCCTAAAAGATATTTCGTCGATTATTTGCTAGCATAAATGTTTCAAAATGCCCATGGATTTTATCAGTTGTCGCTTGAGGGAAAACTACGGTCAATACCCGATGTCCGGTTGTCATACCTGTTGAGTTGTTTTCGTTGTCGGCTGAGGCGACTTGTTTTTGACGTCTGTGTTGCCGATTCTTTTCTGAATAGTTTGACGTTAATGTATCATCTACCGTGGGCTGAAAAAAGCATACAGCCTGTGCTTTTTCCTGGCATCTGCCCGACATGCCTAGCGATTGTGATGCTCCCACCCCGTATAAAGATAGGTTTAATCAAATCATGGGCGCTACATAAACCATTTCCGGGCAGACATACCTAATCCGCCAGCCGCCCACACCATATAGTTTTATGAACACCAGAAACCGAACGAGGCTGCTTTAACCCGCGCCCCACTGGGGGGGGGGGGGGCTATTCATAGCCCCCTCCCGTTTTTCTGCAATAACTTCCAAACCGCTTGACGTATCGACGCCAAACTTTCAGTACCTTAGGCTGCATCAATTTGACACCTTGTGTCAAAATTTGAACTTCGTAACTGCTATAGGTCGGCCGGAAATGACGTCAGAGTGACGTCATGTTCGGCCGATTTCGACGCAAAACATTGAACCACGGAAATCGCTCCCAAGAGCTCAGTTTTTAAGCTAGATCCAATTTCTTTGCATGAGAGGACTCAAAATAGACTGCGCTATCAAACTGCTATCTCGAATTTTCGAAATTTTGAAAATTTGGAAAATTTAATATAATAAAATCCAAAATTTATATTTTTACATTTTTATCAAAAAGTTTTTGACTTTTCGAAAAAAACGGAATATATGTGATAGAACGCATTATTATGACTAACTCTAGCAAGTTTTAGCTAAATATCTTCAAAAATGGCCAAGTTTTACGCATTATTGCAAAAAAATTCACAATTATTAATTTTTCAAATCAATTTTTCAGCACGTATTTGACATCATACGCCAATATAAATAGCACCATCGTGTTCCTGAGCTCAAACTGCATCTAACAAACACCTTTTTTTTGTTGAAAAATTTTAACTTCAAAATTTGACCTTTTTGACCTGAAAGTGACCTGACCTAAGCTAAATTCGACTCAAAATGACCTCGAATGACACAGATGACATCAAATTCGAAATATCTGACCTAAATGGACCATAAAACATGTGTCACGTGACCGACGCATGATATAATATTTTCGTGACCTGTGATGACCTGACCTTGACCTGAAAATCAAATTACAAGTTTGGTACCCTCAGGGTAACTAGAGCATCTGTTCCCGAGTGTGTGATCCAAAAATGAGCCTGATCTGACTTGTAAGACGGCGGCCAGAGCCCAAAATGTGAACAAGCCAAAATGCTGATAGTTTTTACTTTGACCTGACCTGTGACATCATCGGTGACCTCGAGGTCAATCAAATTAGGTTTCGTTCGACAGTTTTTCCGGGGCTATCATACGCCGTTTGAATTTTGACGATCGGCTCAGTAGTTTCGGAGTTAGGAGGGGGGGGGGGGCTATGAATAGCCCCCCCCCCCCCCCCCCAGTAGGGCGTGTTATACGCAGACCCCAGTGGGGCGCGGCTTTCAGGATTGTTCTCGTGTTTCGTCTGCGTTATGTGGCTGATGTCTAGGTGGGCAATGCTTGGGAATTTAACAGACACATGCATGCCTGGCATGCCTGTGCTTCCTTTCCTTGCAGTTGTTTTGTGTTGCAGAGTGTGGATATAATCGATGCGTTGTACGGTATTTTTGTATGTATTAGTCTAATACAATATATGCGAAAGTGATAAGTTTGTTTTTCCTGAATTGTTATGAAAGCGGAGTGTTATGGTGCTGTTGAATGTATGCGTTATAAAATTTGGCGTCTGCCGTCTGGGTATTACGTGTATGACGAAAAAATGCTATTTTCGCTGACCCGTGCTTTTTATCCAGGTGTCATGCTTGACTGCAAACTGGTATGTTAATATAACTAATCAGAGACTACATTGCGCAGCAGAGGCAGGAAAATATGATGATATATTAATCAAGTGACGCTCTTATACAAGTTTTTTTTTTTGTTGTTAGGCCCTTTCGGTCCAATGTGACCATTTCAGAGCCGGGAGGATGATAGGATATATAGGGGGAGACATTGGTCTGGGCACTGGGCAGGCACCCTAGTGAGTCGCCGGGGCTGAGCCCGTCCAGAGGACAGGCCACCCAGCCCCAAGGCACTCACTGCACCCGGCTACGGGGTGCGCTCCCTCGGGAGCAGCGGTGCCGCTCTAAGGGAGCAGCCCGCATGAGATAAAAGTTGCCTGTCCAGCCCGGAGGGGGCTGCGGCGTGGAGGAGAAGGATTTCCGTATCCTGAGGATAGAAGCACGGAACGGTGTATACCACAATTCACTCGACCCGTTTGTAATGCGCATTCCAGCGCAGCCTGGTTGGCGTGCCGTCTGTTTTCCTAATTTCCTCTGGCCGTGTTTGGCCCAGCTGCGGCCGCGAGTATGCATTATCGATCGAACAGTGGTCCTCGGCACGAGACCTTGGCATAGCGACTACCAAACGACGGGCCACCGGCCGCCGGCAGCCCAACCCGACCGACGGAATTCTCAGTTCTGTCCTGTGAAGCGGGCATGTGCCCTGTTGATAGTGACATCTAGCGTCTGGCTGGAGAAACTCCTGGCGAGTAGATTGGTCCCACGCGATGGGTAAATAATCCCTGAGGGAGTGGGAGAGACGATCGCACTGTTGCTGCTGCGGGGAGATAAACACATCTGTGCATGTCGATACTCTGTATTATTACAGCTAATTTGTACATAAAACTAATGATTACAGCTCGGTGTCGGCCGTGCGCCGCCCGACGAATGGGCTCCGGCTGCGGCTGACGGGAGTGTGCCTTTGACGGGCGGCGGTCGCGATGGTGTAACAAGGTCTTGAGACGATCAGACACCGTCCGGAGGACACTTGGCGGTTCGTCGATGGCTCCAGTTTGACTTACATGGCCGAGCGCTACGCACATGAACCATCTCTACAGCCAGCGACATCCCGTCGACCCCGCCCGCCCCGCCCACACGGTCCACCGATCACTACACAGCACTACATTTCGCCGCAGGCGGCCGGCGCGCTCCCCGGCGTCCCATACAAAACAGCGTTTGGCACTGGTCAGACGGCTGACGGAGCTGCGTCTGAGGCCTTCCAGCTCGCGCCGGGCAGCTCTCTACAGCCGGAGCGTGCTGGATGGAGCCGGGCTCGACACCGAATGACGGACGCGACAGTTCGATGTCGGAGTCGCGTCCGACCGGCCTGGCAAGTCTTGGCTTTACGGGGAAGTCTAGATCCGGTGCTCGCTCTTTCTGGAATCGGCTGGGAGGACTCTGTGAGTCTCGGTCAGGGTTGGTTGGCTCTGTCTCAGCTGATATTGGCTCTGCCAGAACCGTACCGGTAGGTTCCGCCTGGTCCGAGCTGGCCAGTTCGTTCCAGGCCGGCCCGGAACCGGACCCAACCGTTCCGGAACGGATACTGGCTTCTCCGGCTCCTTGAGAGACTGAGTTAACTCAAACCCATCCCGACCAGCCCAGCCGGACTCAACACAGCATGGCCCAGCGGATCGCAGTTTACCCCAAGGACAAACTTAGACCACGACTGGGCGCACCCTTCTGTCCGAGCATTTCCACAGAGTGTCGCTTTTTTCCTCCATTCCCGGTGTTTCATCGACATGTATCCGAATCTCGGCCTCCGTCTACTATCGGCCTAACGTCTTCTACCTACGCTTGGCAATGCGGCGCTACGCATCTAAGGCCGGGCTACGCCCCGCCCGCTACACAAAGGCTACGGCCGCATCTGGTTAGCGAGGCTTTTGCGGCACGGCGGTGGCGACTCAGGAACGGCGATGGAACTCTGGGACTGGTCTGATGGATGGCGAACTGTCTGGACTGTCCTGGTGGGAGCCTCCACTGTCCTGGATTTTCCTGTCCGGAGGCGTCTATCTGGGGCCTGGGCTGTCTTGTGTGGAGAATGGCTGTCCCAGGCGGTCTTGATGTCTGACGAACTGTCTGTCGTGAGCTATCTTTGTGCGAGAAACGGAGAGGAGAGGAGGGACCAGGGACTGAGATGTAGTATCTGGTTGCATGTCTAAATATGACTGTTTATTCCGCTGTTCAAAATATTGCAGGAAAGTTTATACGACCTTAGATTGGCACCATCAATTTGTTTCGCAAGTTTTTGGATGCATGGTAGGTATTGTGAACAAAAGGAAAGATGCTTTTGACTTTTGGTGACTTTTTTGCCAGCAGTGGGCTTTCTGGATATTGCATATTCCTGCAGCCTCGCTCATTGTTCATGTTTTATACAAAGCCAGCTCGCTGCTGCAGCTGCCAACTGCTGCTATTCTTGTAACACACCCAACACGTGCCAAACAGCCAACCGTTAAGAAACCGGCCGTGCCTTTCTGTCTAACCGGTGGATGCTACTGCGGTTATGAGCTCTACGTCAAAATGTTTCTGCCTGCTCATAAAGTGTTCGGCGTTTGAAAATTGTACATGGAAGGGGCATGGGGTATTCACTATTCATAAAACATCCAAGTCTAAGCAACCGAAGAAGAATTGGTTGTTAATTATTCAGAGGTTTTCTCTGCAGACATGGTGACCGGTATAGTCGGCCTCGGTGCCAGACCCATACGTCACTGGCTGGACGTCTGGGTCACGTGGTGTCTGGCGTGAGTGGGAGTCTCGTCTGATTTTGCCGGCCGTTTCTGGAGTCGCGACTCGCGGTCTAGAGAATAACAACGTCGTCTGGGCGGTCCATTGAAATCAACAGACACTGCGAACGGATGCTTTCTCTTCCGTTATTGCATCTCCATAAACAATCTGCCTCAATTTTCCACGGCCTCTCCTGGCTTCGTTGTAACTCCCTGATCTGCCACTTTTCCATTTTCATCTATTTAGGCGTTTCTGTAGGACTGCCCCGCCCCTCCAACCAACCCCCATCCAACCGGGTTGGGGGTTGGTTGGCTTCAACGCATCACCTCATAATCACCTCAACTGAAAAGCCACGATGCTTGTGGATGTTGTTGTATGTCTAAATAAATAAATCTAAATAAACCGGACCAAACCGACCAAGATGCACCGCCCTCCCGGGGCGTGTCAGGTTGGGGCGACTCTATTGGATCGGGCTCCTGTTAGCTATGAAAATGCGTCGAGTCAACGATTCAATTTCGGCGCAGCGAGGACCGTTGGAGGGACGGAGCGCCCGTATAGGACCATCAATTAGCGGGTGGGCGGCTGGACGCCAGTAGGTTTGTCATCCTCCGTCAGTCGTCAGAACGTGCATTTTTTTCTGTCGTAGGTGGTCGTGTCCCGTTTAGCATATCACGTGTTTGCTTGCTCTGTCTTCATGAGCATTGTAAAATAGTCCCAATGGGTTGACTGGTCAAACATGATAATTTTTTTATACAAAAAAAAAATCAAAGACAAAATTATGCTAGCAAAGAAATAGGGACAACTTGACAGCGGTTTATGCAACGGAAAATCTAGAAAATTGAACTTGGTTGTTCTCAACAATAAGCCCGGCTCTGTATGACTTGCATGCTAGGCACATTTTTCACTGTTCAGTCGTTGGCTACTTGGCGTCAACCTTTAACAGTCCACGGTCCGCCGTCAGCCGTCAGCCGTCAGCCTTCAGCCCAGTCATCCGTTCAACTCGGGCTATTTGTTGGAGTGAGCTGCGGGAGGCCTCCAAGTTCGGATGGGCCGAGGTATAACGCCCAACGAGAGGCGGCTCGGCCAAGTTCGTGACTTTGGCGCTGCCGAGTTTCGTTGTTTGTAGCTGAGCAAGTGAGCCCCGTCACGCAGGCAGTCTTAGCGAGCGAGTGGTACGGTTAAAGACCGGAACGGCAAGCGCCGTGGGTGTCTGTCTAGAGGGGCTCAGGCTTCAGAGGGATGTGGTTAAAGGACGCTTGGTTCTTGGAAAAGTATTCAGTCCGTCCAAACGTCATCAATATTAGGAGTAGCACTGTAACCAGTCGGTTCGAGTTTGGTGCCGAATGGGGGAGCCGCCCGAACTATATCATTTTAATTTGGCTGAAATGGGCCTGCAGTAGCTGACATAACTACAAACCACTGCACAGTGGGCGATCCGGCCGGTGTAGCCTCGCGAAACCTATCGGCATTCATAACATCCATGTTTTTGAAGCTAGAACCACAATATTTAGGAGCAACCTTCTTGAATATCCAATGAGCATATGGTCTAAATAAGGACTATCTCTTTTAGGATTTGTGCTCTGTGGTGAGCTTGCAATTTGCCTAATTGCCGCTCGAATAACGCATGAATACTTTTGAGGGTATAGCGAAATTTATGACGATATGAGCTGGGTAGGACATTGAAATGGTGTGTACCTCCGTAGAAAATTGCTTCCAAACCAACTTTTTATTTAAACGATTATGTCCTACCAATTTATACATGTCATGAAACAGCGTAAATCTCGCCCGGCAAGGCCCCATTTCATAACGTGACCCAAGCAGCGGGTTTGGTTTTTGGTAAATAACTTCGCAAAAAATGGCCGCAGAACCACGATTTTGACATCGTCGTGTTCGCCTTGCTCAGGCGCGTCGAATGGTATACTTTTTGTTCAGGTGAGGCCACCGTAAGGTGTTGACCTCGAGTCAAGGTCAGGTCAGAGGTCTTCAAATCACGAAGTTGGTCAAAGGAGGTTATATCGCATATCATTCGATTCGGCAGGTCTTCCGGAGTCCATTGGTGACCTTGTCGACTCTCTAGCTCAATTTGATCGGGAGTTATTGACGAAAAACTCGTATGACCCTAGTGACGTCATAAATGACGTCATGCAAGGTCAACAATGCAAAAATGCCGCATCAGATCTTGCAAGGAGTGCATGAAGTAACGATTCCATGTACTTGAGACAATTGAATATCATTCCTGGCGCCAAAATAACAGTTTTCATATTTCCCCATTGATTTTTAGGTGAGGTCACGTGACGAACCTGACTTTATGTGACATTTAGGAAAAATCTGAGATATAAAAGTTGTAAGACCTCTAAAGGACAATAAGTCCTGCAAGTCTCACCTCCCTGTGAAAGTTACTCTGGCACTGAGAGCGTTGCAAGGTTGCGACATCTGAGGATCGTGCAGAGTTTAATTTATGACGTCATAGGTCAGTGACCTGACCTGACTTGAAAGTGCGGTTGGTGTCACAAGATTCGGCGTGCATCAAAGGTCAGGTATGCCAAGTTGAAGTTCTCTATTGCCTGGGTGTTTTGAGCTATCGCGAAAACACCCTTTGTGGCATTTACCACTTGTGCTCAAGTGCACCAAGCCTTGGCCAACCCTTAGAAGAAAAAGGTGTCTGGATGCCAGGGCTGCAAGTGGCTGCAAATTTTCACTGGCTCTCCTAATAGATAGTGTCTAAGTGCATGCGATACAGCATTATTTTCAGTTCATCCTCGTAAAACTTTTTTTGCTGGGCTTGGTTAATTCAGTGAACGTAATGTTCAGTGGTAGAAAAAAATATAAAAAGTTAACTTAATTATAAGACATTTTGAACTGATTTTGTCTACTTGCTTTCTATGGCGGAATCGTCTTAACATCTAAATTTCACTTTCCATGCAAAATGGATGCTCAACACCTAGCAATTTCATCGTTCCGCAAAATATTCAAAGAGCGTAAATATCGGCTGTGATTATGAAGTGTTACGGAACGCTGTCTTTAACGATACTTTTGTCGACGAAAAAATGTCTCCTGAGCCATGCAAATGCTTTAATCGTAATCTTTGATGAATTTTCTGTCGACTAGTATGCGTTGTTTCCCAATTTTCGGAAAACAGTGTCTTTGAAGTTTCGCGAGGCTAGACCGGCCCGATCGCCTACCGTGCACTGGTCCGTATGGAGTCTCATCCTACATGCGCGAGGTTTCGACGCATTCCATTTCATTTAATTACATAGCGAGGCGCGATAATTATGCTCGTTAGCTTTCCGAGCGTCTCTGCTCCTGCTGAGGTCGACTGGGCCGCGATAACGCTGCCTTTTGCTGGCACGGCAATCCGTGACTGTACTGCCGGGAGTCGTTAATGGTCCCACCGTCCTGACCACTGCGCTGATGGTCAGCGTACTGCGTAGCCAACGTCGCTCGCCGCCCTCGTCCCGCCCACAGTAGCTCCAAATGGCAGACTTCCGCCGACCTTCGTCCTAGGCCCTATGCATATGTTCGGCCATCCATCGTCCACAATCCGCTGTTCACCATCGCCCTACGCTCTTCAGCTTCCATCCTCCGCTCTCCGCTTTCCGTCCTCCGCCCCGTCCACCGCCCTCCGCCCTTCGCCCTCCGCCGTCCACTGTCCACCGTATTCCGGCTACCGTCCGTCCTCCGGTCTCCGCCATCAGTTCATCGCCTTCCGTCCTCCGTCTGCCTTCCTCCCTCCACCATCCGACCTCCGCCCTCCGTCCTCCGCCGCGCCCCCGTAACTACCGCTGCGCCGGCTCGCCGAGCCCGCGTTCCATTGAGCACGATATATGTATAGGTATATCTGTCTACCTGCGCGCCACTAGCCCGCCTCGAACAAACAGCCTACGCACTATGGCCGCTCGGCACGCTGCTGCTTATTGCTGGTGCCGCTGAGGGCTGCCGGGCCGACCGGCTGGGCTCTTGGGTCCTCCTTGGGGGCCCATTGGGTCCACTGGGTCCCTCTCGGCCCCGCTAGGCCGTCCTGGTGACTTCGTCGTCGTCGTCTGGCAGGAGTCGCTCTGTTTCGTCGTCATCGGCGAGGGGAGCGCGGCGACGGCCGACGCGACGCACCGGCACCAGTCGACGCACCGGTGCCGCCGCCGACTTTATTGACCTGAGGGCACGGGTCGGGTCAGGGGTCAGATTGGTCTGGTGGAGGGCCGCGGCGGGGGCTCAAGGACACGTGAGTTGCGAATATAACGTAATAGGCCTATTAGGTCGGTTTAGAAGACGCTTGACTGTGTAATGTCGAAGTTACAAGATTGTCGACCCAACCTTTATAAACATAAAGCCGTAATACGCATTATAAACGACGCAGTGCGTGGCTAGGTTGTTCCAACCCTGAAAGGTTTGGGTTATTGGCCTTCAGTGTCAAAGGATGCTTGCGTTGAAGTGCAATTACCATCGATGTAATTGACTCCAATAATGATTCCAAGTACCATGTCTAATACACAGCGTTGTAGTTTAGCTAGCCTCCCTGTTCTACTCATCCTAGTAAAATCGCCTCGATCGACCTTGACCTGACGCTGTACAGACGGCCATTGTTTTGGATCGAGCCATGAGAAGACGGCTGAAGGCGGCCCGGTCACTTAGTGGAATTGTATCGCCGTTTCAGCGAGACCGCGCCGCGCCGGCATTGGCAGACGGCACGCGAGGCCACGGGCGTTGGCGTAGCGTCGGCTCTGTCTGTGAGCTCACAGGGCGGGGACGGGACGGGGCTGCCATCCGTGCCAGACAATTACGTGGACCGGCTACTACGAGGGACTCTGTCGGTTAACCAGGAAGCGTCGTGAACCGTTTAGTGGGGACTGCACCCGGAGGGGTCTTTAGTTAGATAGCGTGCTCCACTGTGGCCGGTAAATAGTCCAGAGAAACTTGGCCGCCGATAAGGCAGATTGCAGTTGCTGGCAGGCGTCTGGCTCTTGGTAGCTATGGTGAGTTGCTACGCAAGCGTAGTGTATCAAGCAACGGAGGTGAATGAACTTAATCGTTTCGCAACGTGATGTTTCCTGAAAATGCCAAGGAAATTTTAGACGATATTGAAATTTTGTGACTTTTATCTCGAGAAAGGTCTAATAAAATGCTCACATTAGTTTTGTAGTTGTCGGAATCCCCATTTCCCGAAGATGTTGCCTCCGGGGACCTTCCTAGTGCTCATATCGCCACCGTTTCCACGATATCCTGTGTTGGGAGCAGCGTTTTCGCCGAGCCGGCGGGAGCGGGCCCCCATTATCCGCAGCCAAAATTGGCGCCCTGCCGCGGCGACTGAGCTGACCAAGCCGAATTGGTGCTGGCCGCGCTGGGCTAGGTCTGTTCCGTGTCCGTTCCACGTGGTGGGTGTGGTGGGTAGGGCTGCGGAGTCGGTGTCAAAGTCGATCGGAGTCGACAGTTAGCCTGGAGTCAGAACTGGAGTCGTAGTCGGAGTCAGAGGCGGAATCTATTTTGGAAGCCAGAGTCGAAGTGGGAACCACCAAAAATCCATCGACTCGGCAGTCCGGAGCCCTGGTGGTAGGAATATGATGAGACAGGCGTGGCGGTCGTGCTGAATGCGTATGGAGACCGTGCTCTGACTATTTTGTGGCCGGCCCGTGGTTCGGTCTGTTAGTACCGGTCAGTGGTATAGGGTGTAGTGAGACCGGCTTGACACTCGTGCCCTAGCTGTGCTCTGTTGGCGTTAGACCGTGCTCTCGCCGTATTCTAGCCGTGCTTTGGTCGTGGCCCAACGGGCCGGGGTCTGACTGAGCCCGGATCGTACCGAGGCCCGGGGTCGCGGCTCGGTGGCACGCCGGGACGCGGTCCGACTGACATATGAGGTCGATATCCCCTGACTTATTGCCGCCGCCGCCGGCTGGTGAACGATTTTCTCTGCGGCCGCCCGGGCCCGGGGCACTTGCCGCCATATATATGGCCGGTGGGGTGAAGGCTCAGCCGCCTGGGAGGTGGGCAACGCGGGTCACATATCGCTCTGGAGCGAACACGACCCGGGGTGCAGCTCGGTTAAGAGGTCGATGCAGCCCTGGAAGAGGCTACACGTCCAGTCGGGGAGAACCTCGGTCGGTTCCCCGTGTTGGGATACAGTTGGCTCTGTAAATGTGTTCGGTGCTTGTGGCCGAGCTGCGGACACTGCCCGACGACTGTGTTCAATGCTCGACAGTGAACTGCACTCAAGCTAACATCACCGTCAGCGGCTCTGTTCTACTCAGTGGTCTCGGCCCACAAACCGGGTTATGAGCGTCTGCCACCGTGCTGTGGGACATTCAACAATTGAAATTCAGCCTGTCGAAACTGGCGGACCGTTAACCGCCCACAGCAGTGATCGCTAACCAGTGAGGAGGAAATATTTCGCCGGCATCACAATGACGGAAAAACAGTGAACTTTTGGTGGTGTTTTTCGCAGTCAATGCATCGGATTGAAAGCTGGTTCAGCTTGGTTTGACACCATTGCCAGGTTTTCGCTCAATGGCGTTCAATGACTCCCGTTCTTGGCTCTTTTGTTCCACTAAGAATGATTTTGTTCCACTAAGGTAGTCAATGAAACTTTTGTCGTGTAAAGAAGGGTAAAAAAGATATTATCGCAATTACGTGTTCTATGGAGCTGCTTTTCATATTTCCTATCTCATAATCGTCTGACTTACCTGCTGAATGTTCTGAGTATCTATATGACAAAAATTACATCCTGAATTCTTCATCTGATATGCAATATGCATGACATCAATATTACGCCATGATTTTGTCTTCACCACCAGACATTGCTTTGAATCACGGCGGTAGCTCCTTAAAAACTGAATATCTCCATTGAGCTGTCCGCGCCGCCGCAGTAAAACTGACGGGGCGGAAACTGTATCTACCCCGAGCACCGATCGGGCTTCACCCATCCAAGCTAATCTGCGGCCATCAGTGGGCTCGCATGAATAATGGACGAGACGAACCGCTGTGTTCGGGCAACCCCTGACATCTTACTCTGAATGAACAGTATTGTTTGAGCTGCCTGGTCTATTTGTAGTTCAGCACACAACCCTGCGCGATTCTTGCAGCTTGATCGGTCTGAGGAATTGTGTCTCGCTCCGTTGGGTTTTTACAAAAGAAGCAGGATGTGAAAGTGCATTCTTTGATGTGTAATTGATATTGCATCTATCGAGATGTAATCGATGTAATTTGACCTGAATTTTCAATGGTCGCATCCAGTGTGAAATCTGACCTTTTGCGACTCCATTGGTCTGACCTGACCCGAACCGACCTGACCCGCCGTGACCTGCTCTACCTCGCCGTGCTGGACTGACCTGACGGGCGCCGACTGGAACGAGGGTGCCGGGGAGCAGGGGTGGACCTGACCCTGACTTGACCTGACCTTGACTGACCTGCCGTGACCTGACCTGCCGTGACCTCGACTGACCTGACGGGCGCCGACTGGGAGGAGGGTGCCGGGGAGCAGGGGCAGACTTGACCCACCCTGACCTGCCGTGACCTTGACTGACCTGACCCTGACCTGACCTGCTGTGACCCCGACTGACCTGACGGGCGCCGACTGGGACGAGGGTGCCGGGGAGCAGGGGCAGACCTTATCCACCCTGACCTGCCCTGACCTTGAATGACCTGCGTTGACCTCGACTGACCTGACGGGCGCCGACTGGGACGAGGGTGCCGGGGAGCAGGGGCGGCTGGAAGACTGCGGGGACGGCTCACGGTGACTCTCCTTTATAGGAGGCAGGCGCCGGTCGGTCAGCATCACACTGGTCACCTGGAGGCACAGTATAAAGACGTCAGTCACATCATGCACACTCCAGAACACTGGTCAGCTGTGGGTACATCATCGGTCATCTGCTGAGCAGCTGCACGACCAGAACACTCGTCACTTTATGGAGGCGTCAGTCACTTGGGTCTGCATGTCACTACATGTCAATATACTTGTCATTTATATCAACATTATATTTGTTAACTGAAGAGCATCACCCGGCAGCCATAAGCCTTCACCGCCATGATACCACGAGATATCAGGAACAAAGGCGGCGGGCCTACAGGCAAGTTATTGGTCTTGCCGCAGGATGGCGCTAGTGCGGGCGCCTGAATTCATGCTGTGCCGCATTACACAGACCGCAGCGCTGTGGATAGGCGCGTTCAATTGTAGCAAAATTACGGCCTGCTGTTGCAAAAAATAAGGCTCTTTCTTGGTGAACGAGGACTGCGCCCGGCAATATGGCATGCTTTGGTTGGTATCCTGATAACACCGAATCCCTTGAGTGTACGGCATGGGTCATTGATCGCAACAGGCCACGCTATGTAGTGTAGATTGGCTAACGTCAAAACTCCAAGCACAATAGAATCCGATTATTTTTTATGAAAATATAAAATTTATGGCAACATGCAAGATTGGAATAGTTTAAGTACCAAAATTTACTGCTTTAGACGCTGCTTTTTACTGGTGTGGGATAAAATGGTGAGACAAATGGAGCACGATGACATAGCTGCTTTTAATATTCATGACCAAAGAAATAAAGAGAAGGAAGAAACAAAATTTGCCTCTATTATTGTGCTACAATACAAAGTTTTTTTTTAAGTAGCACAGGTTTTTATAGCATAGCCGCGAATAAAGCGTCATTGCCATCAGCTCATCGTTTGACGTGTCGAATTACGCTGTGGGCCTTGCTGGCATATGGGTGTTGGTAAGTACTAATGCCTCATGAATTAACTGTCACGTCACCATCCTGCTACCTTTGAAATTCATGCAGCTGATTTATGGCTGTTTGCGTAAGCTACAAAGCGGTATTCTTTTGTATTAGTTCCAACACGGTTTTCCTGCTGAATTGAATAACCGTATGATGAATTAAAGCTTTCTTGAACAGCGCGTTTGTTTTGGAGCAGCATTCACGTGGCTTATGTCAATGCTAACAGCATGCTAACCACCAAAGATAAGGACATTCTCGGACGACCCCTTTCCTCACCATTGGGATGTTCTATTGAGTTCATGTTTTATAAATAATCAAACCGTAACTGAATTCACGACATGAACTCGGAGCCACAGCGTCTGCCTCAATTCCCGTACGGACCCGACCCGTGCTTTAATTTCCGGAACGCATATCAGATTACGGTAGGCGGCCAGCTGGCATGTTAAGCCGGTAAATGAGCCAACCCGTTGCTCCCCTGCATATAAGGGGCGGCCGCACCGTCACGCACTAAAGCCGGGATCAGGGCGGGACCGCGATATGGTTACAGTTCACCGCCCGTATATGCGTGTAAAATAACATAATGTTATAGTATATTAGTGCTGAGGTCTTTCCGGTGTGAGTTCATGAAGGGACCGCGCACATACGCTGGTACTTACAAATATACCTTAAAACGTATGGTCCATTACAGAAGAAGGCAACTTGACATAACATACATTTTCCTTGAACATTTCCCCGAAAATAATTACACCTTGAGCTATTTTCTTTGCAATTTTATCGGACTCTTACCCAACCAGTATCTTTGACCAAGCTTTCCAATTTCGAGCGGAGAATTAAACTTTACTGCCCAGCACACAGATCACAAAACAATGTAATTTCGCTTCCCGGCTAGCCGTCTGTCTGGCCGATAGCACGCCGGGGATATTGTTGGGTCTGGATGGCTGCAGGCACTGTTGCCGATTACCCGGGAGGTTGGGAGGGGTTGAACCATTCTTCCTTGCGCAGGCTTGCGTGGATGGTGATAGGTCGTTGACTGACGCGTGTGCGTGTTGTTGTTTTGGAGACCTTCTATTGTTACAATGTGATGTCGACCGTCCAAGACGTTTACTCTAATCACGGTGAACGCGCTGACTGCCCTGCCTCGGTTGAGTGCGTGGGCACGACGAGAGATTAATAATGTGAGCTGAGATATATGAACACTACGCTATTGGCGGAAATGAACGAGCTATGTCCTTCTAAAATTATTTATTACCGTGAAAGGGATACGAGTTCAAAATTTTATTTAAAATTTGTATTATAATATTTAGTTGTGGGCTGATTGAGATGGGTAGCCTGTATACATTCCGCAATGTAGATGCTAGTTTCGAAACAATCCCTCTAACATTCGTTTATGTGTTATCAAATGCCGGCTCCACCGGCATCAGCATCCAGTCTTCAGCTAGCTAACAAAATAAAGAATCGAAATCAAGCGAACCCTCTAGCCTGCTGCAATCACTGCTCGAAGTGATAAACAAGACAAATAACGAAAATCAGACGTTCATGTTTCACAACTTGGCCCAACTCGAGAGAGAATCGGACAGAAGCCTCTCAAATATCCGGCGGTCAACTGCCTGAGAACACGCTCTACGATGGCTGCATCTGTCCCGAAGTGTGCTGGAGCTCAAAAGTAACTTTGTCAGGGTTGAAGCACGACGAAAGTTTCGGCAAAACCGCGTCTGTGGTTTCCAGCCGCTCCCCAGACTGCTATAAAGGAAACTTGTGCTGACACAGCCGGCCCCCGTGCGACCAGCTCGATAAGATTCGGCGGTGGCTGACCGGGCTGGTCACTGGAACCGCGGCTGAGGTCCGCAGCTTCTTCTGACGTCTACTCTCACAGCCGAGGTCTCTCTCTCTCTCTCTCTCTCTCTCTCTCTCTCTCTCTCTCTCCTCTCTCTCTCTCTCTCTCTCTCTCTCTCTCTCTCTCTCTCTCTCTCTCTCTCTCTCTCTCTCTCTCTCTATCTATCTCTCTCTCTCTCTCTCTCTCTCTCTCTCTCTCTCTCTCTCTCTCTCTCTCTCTCTCTCTCTCTCTCTCTCTCTCTCTCTCTCTCTCTCCCCGTAATTTTTATCGCTATTTTTTCTGTTGTATTTTTGTCCCGCCCGTCTCAGTCGCTACGAATCTCAGATCTCATTGGCTGATTTACTGACCTTGCCGCGGCTGTCGGTTCTTCTGATTGGTTGCTCGCTGGCGGTCTGCTCGCGCCGGGCCGGCCTGCTCCCCTGCACCGGAGATGACGTGAGCCCCTGCCAAAGGACAGATGACCTGGTCAGGATAGCAGTTGCAGACTCCCATTCACGAGTCAGAGCGAACGCGCTATGTCAGTTCGGAGCGCTGCTAACGTAGGAAGCCAGCTGCCGTCCGCTTTGGAGGTCACAGGAACCATTTGCGTTTGATTAATGATAGCATTAATTGAAAGGTGTGGCTGGACTGAATATCGATTCTGTCTACGATTTGAACCAGCACGCATAATGCACCGAAGCCATGCACAAAAGCCGAGCCATGATGACATTCTGACCAAGTAAATTAATAATGATCATGTATCATTTTCTTGATAATCGTGCATACAGCAATGACAATACGCTGGTTAGTATGTAGCTGACATTTCACAGATCACTTCATACAGTTGGACTTGAATATTGCATTCTTAATCCTTATCATTTGCATTACTCGTCAATAATGTTTTGACGTTATTGCCTTGGGATAAGTACCCACCACCGCTGTTTATGGCCCAACTGCCAAGGCTACTGGTGTAAATCTAGTCCCTACTGGCGTGTCTGCGTCTATTTTTGGGTATTCCGAGTCTACTGCCCGGCCCGCACGCATTCCACTTAACCGAACCGCGGCCGGGTTCCACGCTTGTTTCACAGCAGATAGCTTGTCTGCTGACTCGAGCGGCCAAAGTGACAAAGTCGGTCGCATTCCTCGGTAATGAAACCTTACGACTCACCGACTGTGGAATTTATTTATCGCTCGCCCTACCGACCTGGCTCGTATACGAGTTGGGCCAGGCGTTCCCACGCAATGGCCCGGAGTTGGTGAGTTGTGGACGGACGAGCTCGTCCAGCTGTGGCGTGGGTGTCACCTCGTCGAGTGGCACACACCGGTAATGCGTGGTTTGTGGAAGGGTCCCGGGATCGATACGTGGTGTCACGAGCCCAGGTGAGTCACCCCCGGGGCTGGTGGGGAGGGGAGGCGGCTTTGTCCACCTGAATGGCGCTCCATCGCACAAAGGTATCAAGGTAAATGGCTGTGATTCACTCAGCAGGATAACGTCAAAGGTGATACGGATTTGGAGCTAAGTTGTGGCCATCAGTCAAGTAAGGAAGAAGTTCAGTTTTATTCCATTTGACATTATATAGCCATATACAGTTATTTCCTAGTTGTTTAATGGAAAGGGTAAAGGTGACTGACAGCACGAATCTTAAAGGCTGAATGATTTATGAAAAATCCTTTTCAGTAAGTTTGTATCACTGTATCACGCCGCCAGGCTCATCCAGGAACTATCCACATTCCGCGTCTGGTCTAGTCCGACGTGCGCGGGGTACCGACTAGCCCAGAATGGGCCAGCTGGAATATCCAGACCGGCACCGGCACCACACGCCACACGTATCTCGTAACACCTCACTGCTTACCGACTCCAATTGCCCGCTCTTCCTGCGCGGTCGGCGGCCAAAGACAACCAATCAGCTCACAGAGCGACAACGGAAGGCTCCCATCTCGGCGCTTCCATCGGATTGCCAACAAACGGAGCGGTGTCAATGCCTCCCCGAGGTCACCTCGTCGTGAAATGGGTGAACGTTGGTGTGCGCCTATATGGTGTCTCCTGTTACCCGACGTATGCGGCCGGTCTGGCGGGGGTCAGGGAGTCCAGAGGTTCCCTGGAACCGGGCTCATTTCAGGCTGCAAACCATCCCGAACGGAGAGCGAGGTGTGGCAAATGGCGCCGTCAGGGGTGCTAAATGTTCGCTCAGTGGAATTTTCCGACTTTAATTCCGAAGCCGACTGACGACAGGCCCCTGGAACTAATCTCACGACGGAAATTTGTTCAGGCTGTTAATAAGGGATCTTCTAATCTTGTTATTTTAGCTACGATCCACCGCGTATCTTGTGTAAACTACTACTAGTGCACCCTCCGCAAACCTCTACGTTTAGATACCATACGCAACATGTCTTTCGTAAGAACATACAGAATCTTTAGTCTACTCCTACTAGAGTCTACTACATTTGTTTTCAAGCCTGTCTATTGAGCTAACAAATTCCACCGTTCTGTAACTCCATAGCATCTAGCTATCGAATAAAGCTGGCGTGGCATCTATTTTCATGAAGGCATATCAATCCTAAATCTGCATGCACGAAGTACGTCACTAAGGTACTTACGGCGTGATTGTGCCGTCTGCGCCGGAATGCAAGCAGTGGCGAGACTGCGAATGTGACACGTTTCTTGGACGAGACGCTGCTGGATCCGGAGCCGAGGGAAGACTTACTGAGGCGGCTCGCCTGGCTGT